>NW_023653419.1:0-4927 GCF_015228065.2 Penaeus monodon
AAAACCCCAAAAAACCCCCAAAAAAGGGCCAAAAGGCCCCCCTGGTCTTTAAAGGGGGGAAAAGCCAAATTTTAAAAACCCTTGGGAAAAAAGACCAAAAAAAAATTGGGGAAGGTTAAAAAAAAAAATTTACCCTTAAAAAATTAATTCCCCCCCTTTTTTTAAATTGTTACCCCTTTTTTGGGGGGAAAACCCATCTTGTTCCCATTGGGGGGGGGGGGGGGGGGGGGGGGGGGGGGGGGGGGGGGGGGAAACTTAAAATTTGGGGCTTTGTTTTAACTAAAATTGCCTTTTTTGCTTTTTTAGGCCCAAGAAATTAAGAGAAAATTGGAGACCTTCTGGATCCCCAAGGGGGACGAAGCCCCTTAACCTCCTCATTAGGCAAACCCTCTGCCCTGGTCTCACGAAGTTGAAAGGCGCTCAGTTTTTTTTCAAAGGTCCCGGCCCCAGGAAACACCACAACCCCCACAAATCGATGCCTGGGAAAGCCCATGAGCTGTTTGAAAACAACGGGCAGTCTACCACCAGGGTTTAAATTCGCTATCAGAACCTACTGCAAGGGCATGATAACCGGGGGCTCAAACCTTTATTGATTTTCTCTGTAAAGGAGAAAAAACAATCCCCTGCCTAGTCTAAAAAAAAGCTGAGAGGGTCATTGCACCCATCACTACTCCGGTGCAGAACCTCTTCAGGGATGGATCATTAAACCACACTGTAGGCCTGGCTTTGAGCAAGGCATGCCACACAACCCTGAGGGAACAGAAATGCCTCCCCTACGGCCCAAGACTTGCAATCATGGGAGCCCAACCCCAAAACGTCCCTGGGGGAAAGGACATCGGGCCATACATCCAACTCCAGGGCACCATCTACCATCTGACCATCCTCGGTGATGTAGCAGATGCCCAGGTACCAAATTTTTTTTCACAAATGAGAAAATTGACTTGAGACAGTGTTCTGACTGGCGGCCAAACCCACGCGGGTACTTTACTTAAAAATTTTGGGGCCAAATTTTCTGAGAAGGATTGCCCAAAATAGCTCCGGGGCGGGTAAAAAAATTATGCGCATATTACTCACGGCGGAATCCCGCCACCACGGTAACATAGAGTGTCAGGAATAAAATGGACAGCCATAAATATGAACGGCCGAACCTTATGTATAAGGCCCCATGAAGCCAGTCAAAAAACTCTAACAACAACACACAACGTGATGGGGGAGGCCCCCTCTGGTTTTAAAAGGGAACCCAATTTTATGCTCGCTTAAAGATTTTCCGCCGGGGGTTTAAAGAAAAATGTAACTAAATTTTTGCGCCCCCTGGAAAATTATATTTTTTTATGGATTTGGTTTAACAATGGGGTTTTGCGCTGGGGCCGGAAAACGACCCCCTTTAAAAACCCCCAGGGGGGCCACCCCGGGACAACCCGAGAAAAGAAGGGCACGACACCCCCCCAAAAAAAACCCCCCCCCAAAAATTAAATATTTTTTAATAATTCTTTGAAAAATTAAAAATATATATTATATATTTATATATAAAAATATTATAAAATTTTTTTTTTATATATTATATAATATATATATTATATTTATATTTTTTTTTTTTTTTTTTTTTTTTTTTTTTTTTTTTTTTTTTTTTTTTTTTTTTTTTCTAAAATATATATTATTTTATATATATATTATTATAATATATTATATATATATTTTTATATAATATATAATTTTAGGGAATTGTAATATTTTTTTTTATTTTTTAAATTATAATTTAAATTATTAAATGATAATTTCCCCCAAACAACAATATTTATTTAAATGTATATTTATTATAAAACTTTATTTTAAAAATTAAAAAAAAAATTTTTATTTTTTTTGGAAAATTCTAATAAACATTTATTATTAAATAAAAATATCTTTATTTTTATATACATATTTAGTTTAAATTGGGTACAAAATTTATAAAAAAATGGGGAAAGTATTAAAAGATTTATTTTTTTTTCCCAAAATTTTTTTTAATTAAATTAATATAACTTTAATTTTATCCTTATAATTAAATTAATTTTCATTTAATAAATAATATTAAAATATTTAAACTTACCCAACCCCTTTTAACAAAAAAATAAAATACCTTACCCCATTTTAAACTAATTTCTATTTCCAAATTTTTTTTTAAATTTTAAATTTTATAAGTAAGAATTTTAAAAAGGGTTTTTTCCTAATGAATTCTAAAAAGGGGTTTATATTTAAATAATCAAAAAAAAACAGTTCGTCAACGAACCCTTCTTATGAAAGGGTTCAAAATTTGAAAACATTAGGCCTTGGCCCCTTTTCTGTCCGCCCAAAAGGGGAATCTCGCGAATTAAATTCACAGTTTTGTGGTAAATTTGGGAAATAAGGGCCCCCCTCCTTGCCCCCCCAAAATTTATTATATTTAAAAGGAGTGTGCGTCCGAAACCGAGTGTAGAGAAAAAAAAGTATAGCACAAGTAATGGGAAAAGAAAAAAGCCTCTGTTCAAATCAGGGACCCCCTTTGATTATTACGATTTGCCCCCTCCCCCCAATCCTTTATCGTTGTTAGGGGGAAGGGCTTGGGGAAAGGGGAAACAGCCCCAATGTAGGTGATAAATCTCCCTGGTACTTCAACCATCCCCCCCATCCTTTTGTTTTGTTTTTTGGGCCCCCCCCCCCCCTCAATCCTTGCCCGTTGTTTCGTGGGAGGACTGGGCCCCAATGCTGGGGCCTCAGCTCTCGCCTAACCAATTTTCTGATCTTTTTCCCCTCCTCCTTTTTTCCGTTTCTGTCCCTTCCTTACCCCTTTTTCATCTATTCCCAAAGGTTAAAAGGGATAAAGGCTGTATGTTTTCCTCCCCACCAACCCGGCTACATGCCAAATTTAAATGTTATACCCTTTTTGGGGGGCAATGAGGCTTCCCCCGCTAAATTGACCCCCCCAAATTCAAACTCCCCCGATTCCCAACCCCAGGCCCCCCTTTTGACCAGGGCCCGAAACAAAATTGATACCCCTCATTTGCATCTAGAGTATCCCCCAAAAAAAACTTCAATCCCCGGGAGCCTTCCTACCTCCCAAAACATGCTCAACTTCATCACCCCCCCAAACACCTCCTTTTCTTCCCTTATTACTATTCCCAGCCTATTTCCACTCCCCATAAACTACCCCCCTTAATCTTCCCTTTTCTACACGCCCCCGTCCCTACTCCCTCATCTTAAAATACTTAAATACTCTTTTTGCCAGCCAAAGGGGACCGTTTTTCTGATCCCCCCCACAGCTCCCTACTCTGACAAAAAATCTTCTCTTCCAGCAATGCCTCCAAAAAAAAAGTAGGAAAGTCTTTTTCCGACCCGCCTTTGATCTTTTCTGTCTCTCACAGAAACTCTGAAAACCGGGGTAAGCTTTAAAACTCAAAATGATCGCTCTGGTAACCCCTTTCCCTGCAAAAACCTCCCCAAACCCTCATACTTGCCCGAACTGTCTCTATCCCCCACAAACGCCTATCTATAAAAAAAATTGTCAGATTGTGCAAAACTTACCCCTTTCCCTTTTACAACCAGAAAATATCAGTACAGTGCTACTCCATTCCTCCAGAGGTCATCGTAAGAACCCCACTAACATTCCCCAAAATTTTTTTCCCCAACGACCCCCCCTTTAATGTTTACATTGGTGAAAACCCTCCTGTCTGAAAAATTTTGGCTTTTTAGGACATCCTCCCAACATTGCCGTTCCCAGCCAGATCCCTCATTTGCCCAACCTGTTGATACTCGATAAAACTGCTCTGGCACAGTCACGAAATTCCCAAACTGTGGTGGTCCCCATAATGTATCTTATGGGCGCCCCCACCTAAAAATTTTAGACTGAGGGGGGCATTCCTAGATTCAGATTTGAACTCACTAAAGCCAAAATTTGAGGGAAAGCCAAAAAGGAAACATTTTTACAAATTTTTCTTTTACTCTCTACCCAGTATTTTGTTTCACTCTGCCCCTCCCTCCCTCCCAAGACATCCTACACCCTTCCCTATACTTTCCTCCTACATCTTATTTCCCCCACTTCTACTCCTCCTTCCTTATTAAATTTCTTGCCTTCAAAATCCAGACCCCCCAAATCTCTATGCAGCCCAAAAACCTTCCCTCTCCCCCCACCCCCCCAAAAACAGACTGAACGTTCCCCCCCCCCCTCCACCCAAATTTACCTCCCCCTACCTTTCCCCTTTTCCCCCAATGAAAACGAAAACCCCCGCCCCCAAAACCCCAAACCCCCCCCCCCAAATCAAAATTTTAAAAACCCCCCCCCCCCCTTTTTCCCCCTCAACCTTTTTCCCCCTTGAACCCGCCCATCCCCCCTTCTCCCTCCCCTTCTTCCTCCCTCCCCCTACCTTTTCCCCCTTCCCAAACCCTTTTTCCCCCAAAACCCTTCCCCCTTCCCATCCCCAAAATTAAAAACCCTTTCCCCCCCCCATTCCTTATTTCCCCCCCCCTTCCTTTTCCCCCCATTTTCCCCCCTACTTTTGGCTTTTCTTACACTCCTAAAATTTAAACCCCAAAAACCCTTTTCCCCCTTCCAACCCCCCTATTTCCCCTTTCTTTCCTGAAATGATATTTCCCCCCTGTCCCTCCCCCCCTTTTTCTCTTTTTTTTTTGGAAAACAATTTTTTTCCAAATTTCCCCCCTTTTCGGCCTTTGTTAATTTCCCAACCAACCTCGTTCCCCCTGGTGTTTTAATCCACCACCCTTTTTTAAATTTTTTCATCACCAATTCCCGGGGGATCCTAAAACTTCCCTTTCCCAAAATCCTTTTTTCTTAATTGATAAACATTTAAACTCCAAAATTTTTTTTTTTCTTTCCCTTTTCCCCTTTCTTTTTTCCATTGGTTTTAGAACCCCCCATATTACCCTTCCCTTCTCCCTTTTTCCCACCAAACCCTTT
>NW_023653420.1:0-4927 GCF_015228065.2 Penaeus monodon
TTTGTTTTGTTTTTTTTTTTTTTTTTTTTTCGGGTTTTGTTTTTTTTTTTGGGGGGGGGGGTGTTTTTTTTTTGGTTGTTGTTGTTTGTTTGGTGTGGTGTTGTGTTTTTGTTGTTTTTTTTTTTGGGTTTTTTTTTTTCAAATTTTTAAAAAAAATCAAAAAACAAAAAAATTCAAAAAAATTTTAACAAAAAAATAGAAAAATTAAAAAAAATTTATAATAATATATAAAAATAAAAAAAAAATGTATAATAATAAAAAAAATTAAAATATAAAAAAAATATAATAAAATTAAAAAAATAAAATATAATAAAAATAATAAAAAAAAAAATAATAATATAAAAATAATAAAAAAAATAATAATAATAATAATTTAAAATTTTTAGGTTTATCCTTGTTTATTTTTTTAAAAAACCAATTAAAACCTTTTTTTTTATTTCTTTTAAACCCAATTCTTCTCCCCAAACCCCCCTTTTCGAACCCTCACCCCAACCTAAACGAAAAAAATTTTTTTTTTTCCCCCCCCAAAAAACCCCCCAGAAATTTTTCCTTATTCACACGAAACCCCTTTTCCTTTTTTTTCCCCCCCCCCCCCCCCCCCACCCTTATTGCCTTTGAATTTTTTAAAATTTTTTTCACTAAAAAAAAAAATTTTTTTTTTTTTTTTAAAAAAAAGGGTTTTTATGGAATTTTGAGATAATAAATTAAGAAAAAAAACTGAAAAAGTAATTTTATGAAAATTATGAAAAAATAATGAGAGGCAGTTGGTTTACGTATGAAGTGTAAATAGATAAGTAGATAATTAATGAAGAGTTTTAAAAAAAACAAAAAGGGAGGGGGGTGGGGGACAATAGGGGGGGAGAACAGGAAAAGTGGAAGGAAGGGACGAAAGAGGTAAAGGAAAACCGGGGAACAAAGGAAATTTAAAGGGGGGGGGAAAAAGGGGGAAAAAGGAAGAGAGAGAGAAAAAAGGGGAAGAAAAAAAAGATCAAAAAACACGGGGGAGGAAAAGATAAAGAAAAAGCTTTAGAAAAGCAGAATAGGGTATCGGGGGCCGAAAACACTACCCCCCCCCCTTTCTGTACCCCGACTCCGTCAGTTAACCAGTGACGAAAAAACCCTCCAAACAAAGGCAAATCGGGTTTTGAATTTTTTATTCCCAAATTAGATATTTAAAAAAAAGAAAAAAAAAGAAAAAAACGAAAAAACAAAAATTTTTGATTAATATTGTAAAAAAGGAAGATTGTAGTGTAAATTCATAGTCTGGAGTATTTTATTTTTTAAAAAAATTTTAGTCATCTGGTTCGTGGTCTTTTAAAAAAATTTTCTAAATATAATGATATTATTCCTTTCTCTCGAAAATAAAAAAACATTACACCTTAATACAATATTGTTTTTACTACTACTATTGATAATAATAGAGTGATGACAAAAATAGTATAATTTAACTAAGTAAAAACAAAAAACCCTAGCAACAAAAAACAAAATATAACTTTATTAACGCAACAATAAATATGATAAAATTTATAATAATATTACTACTTTTTATATTTTCTAATATTTTCCCTTTTAAAAATTAATAATAATATACCTGAAAACTGATATTATAGGTTTTTATATATTAAAAGATAATCATAAAACAAATAAAATAGAAAAAATGTTTACCAAAAAAATTAAAACCTTCGAAAATTTTTTTGCACCCTTTTTTGTAAAGCAAAATTTGACAAAATTTTCATACATTTCCCGGGAAAAACTTTGTTCACCTACTTTTGTGAACATTATTAATATTATTTTATTTTATTATCTTATTATTATTACTATTTTTATTATTATTATTTTACTATTATTTTTATTGTTTTACTACATTACTATTAATTATCATTATTATTATTACTTTTTATTATTTTCATTTTTATTTTAAAAAACTTTTTTTAAGGGTTTGGGGGAAAAGTTCAGATTACAACACTCTTTTTCCGGTTTTTAAAATTCAAAGAACATTAAAAAAATCACATACCTTACTATTAAATTTCTTCTTATTATTCTAATTTGCGTTTCAGGTTTTTCACAAAATGAACTCCCTTTATTCCTTTTAATATAAAACTAAATTAAAAGTTTTTTTCAGCCCTTTGTTTTTTTTTTTTTTATTTGCTCTGCAAATGAGAATGAAAATTCTAGTGGGCTGATGATAACCTATTTCTTTTAAATCTCTAACCGCAAGTTAAAAAACGTTTGTTTTAATCTCCATTTCGAAAATTACTTTACTTAAACAAAAAAATCCTAAAAAACTATTATTTATTACTGAAATTTCATTTGGGCAAAAATTTTTTAATTAATTAATTAATATATATTATATATTATATATATTATATCAAATAAATATAATCAATAATATATATATATAAATATATATATATATTATATTATAATTTAATATATGTATTATATATATATATATATATATTATATAATTATATAATTATAAATTTGAATATGGCGGGAAATTTGATTTTTTTGTAAGTTTAAAAAAAAAAAAATCCCTTTTTTATTTGGGGGATAAAAAAATTAAATTTCTTTACTTTCGAACTCTGTAAGTTTGTT
The DNA here is from genome assembly GCF_015228065.2 of Penaeus monodon. Taxonomy (NCBI): domain Eukaryota; kingdom Metazoa; phylum Arthropoda; class Malacostraca; order Decapoda; family Penaeidae; genus Penaeus; species Penaeus monodon. The sequence continues at coordinate 2,599 of NW_023653420.1, forward strand.
ATTTTTCTGCTATAAAAATTTTTGCCATTTAAACAATCGATACTCACACCAGCTAAAACGTGGCTGTCTTCTGTCTGTTTTCTTCTATCATCTATCTATCTTCTACCTATATTAAATCCCAAGTAGGCCCACGAAATACATCGTGTATAAAACACTTATCAATTTACCCTAATTACCTTACGAAAAAATTACGTAAAAAATTTTAAGTCGTATAACACGTAACCATTATCCCAAATTATTCTTTAGATTTTTTATATACACTATGAAGAGAAAAAAAAAAAAAACTGAATGGGCGTCTTTTTTTCCCCCCACTTGACTAATCCCGTCTTATAAAAATCTCAGAAAAAACCAAGTAAATATAAAAAAAACCTAAGTAAAAATAAGTTGAGAAATATTATGATAAAAGGGAATAAAAAAACAACGGTAATTAAAAACACCACAATGAAATTAGATTTATAACGAAATAATGTCTCATCAGAAAGACTTTAAACAAAAAGCGTAATCTAAAATCATAATAAAAATACAAAATATAAACTGAAAATAAAACCATCTTTCTTTCACACTGCCCCAAGGTTTATAATAATAAAATTTAGAATCTACAACCAGTATATTATCCCTCTGTGATGATGGTAAAAAAAATAATACATTTTAAAAAAAAATATACAATAGTTTTATTTTTGGGAACGATATTATAAACACTGACTATTATACAATGGCAACATAACAAAAGATGACATGAAAATACTGAACAAAAAATGAACCGGGGTAACAATAAAGTTGGCATAATGAGACGATGACATATGAAAAAGAAAATGAAGGTGATTTTCGTAGATGCGATATTAAGTATAATGATAATATAATAAAATACTGTACCGTAAAAATACTAAGCGAGCCCTGGGTAAAAACATGGAAATGTATACATTAATACTAAGACAAAAATGGCCATAGTAGTAAGCAATATAGGGATATGAGATAAAAATATAATCAAAAGGGTAATGTATGGTATGAAAATTAAAAAAGTTACTGATACTTTACAAATAATATAATGAAAATAATGATAATGATGTAACGGTTGATAATAAAAAAAAAGGGTATAATGAAAATGCTATTAAGAAAAATGAAAATAAAAATAAAATAACGAAAGGGGAAAAAAAAATATAGCAATAATACTAAAATAATGATAATAAAATAACAAATTATGATCATAATAAAATATCTAATGATAATAAAAGTATTTTTTTTTTTCCAAACGTAAGGCTCATGTTTGACGCCGTGGTAAAAGAAAAATAGTAGTAGTTTAGTAAAAACAACACAACAAACAACAACAACAAAAATAAATAATAATATAAAATTTGATACTAAAAATCATAATACTCCTAATAATAATAAAAAACAACAATAATATATTTTTAATGGTTAAAAAAAATAAAGATAATCAGGATTAGCCCAATAGGGGTTTTTTCCCTTTTTTTTCAAAAAACTAAAAGGTCAATTAGCCCTAAAATTTGCTGTATTTACACTTTTTTTTCGCCAAGGGCACTTTCAGAGCGCTGGCTTTGCAAAATTACCCTTTTGTGGTCCGGGTCATTAAAAAATGTTGAAAATCTGATATATGCTCTTAATCTGAAGTAGTGCTCTCGGGGTCAAAAAAAAAAATAAAAGCAATAATCTAAAAATTGATAATATAAAAACAAAAGTAAAAGACCATAGTGATAATATCTTCTTTTAACGGGAGGTTTTAGTTTTACCGCCCTGGTCCAGCATGATACTTAATTTGTAGTTTTCCTGTTGTGATCTCTTGGGTGAGTACGGGTAGGCCCCAGTTCCTTTCCACGGAGATGCAGGTGGTACCTTTTTTTGGTATCATTCTCTCTATTTTATCCGGGGTTGGGGCCAGCATGACTTGGGCTGGCTTGGCACCCCGTGGCTGGTAGGGAAACGAGGGGGAATCCTTTCCCAAGGGAACAACGCGCCGGCCGGGGCTCGAAACCCTCGAAATCAGAAATTCCGTCGTGACATCGAGTCCGACGCCCAACCATTCGGCCACCGCGGGGCCTTGTAAAAGTATATACCAAGTCCAAGGAGTGATTGGAGTCCTCTCGAACGCAGTGCCTCACATCCAACTCTGCTGATTAATGGGCCTTATTTCTTAAAATGATATCCCCTTTGAACTGCCTTTGAAATTGGGCATTTCATCTTAAAATCTTCACAGGCAGAAATTTTGAAGATGGCACATTACTCGTAATGCTTCTTTTCCTTTATTTTGCCTTGTTTTGGGATTGTTCTCCGATGTTTCTGCTGCATCACTTTAAAACCTTTTTCCTTTTTT
>NW_023653421.1:0-5000 GCF_015228065.2 Penaeus monodon
GGCCCCAAAACAACACAATTCAAGGCAAAACCCCCACACCCCACAGCACAACCCGAACACAGGCACACAACATCACAGTCGGCACACACACACCGGCACTCAAACACACAGGATCACAAAACACAGGCACTCTAAAACACAGGTTCACACACACACACAGGCACTCAAACACACACAGGCACTCAAACACAGGCTCACACACACAAACAGGAACACACACTCACAGACTCACAAACATTGAATGCATACAGACACACTCCCTTATGGGCACACACACACCCCACACTTGGGCACACACACACTCACACATTGGCACACATACAGGAACACACAAATCTTTTATAATAACTTCCCCCTCCCTCCCCCCCTTTTTTTTTCTCTCCAGGCCACAAGGACTACTCCCAGCCGCCAGTAGCCCAAAGTAACCGTGACAGCGCGTGGTGGTTGGGAGTGTGAAGGGATGGGGAAGCAGCAGTAGTGGTGGTGGTGGAAGCAACAGCAGTGTATTGTTGCTGGCCAGGGCAGCACAGGCAGTAGTAGTAGTTTGAATTACGCTCCCACGATAGGACGAACTCACGTGTCTGCAAGTCACCATTCACCATCATCACAGGCACATGGATTATCACCAGTCTCTCAGCTTGGGTCTCTGGCAGGCATTGTGCCAGCACAGGCAGATGTCTATCGGGAATATAGACGTGCTGCCCCACCTCAGGCTGCTGCTGCAGCTGCTGCTGCGGCACAGGTGTATGTGACCACCACTCAACCCACATACTTACCCTCCTCCCTACCAGCTGCACATACAGTCAACCCATTTTACACCAGGGTTAGTGTTCAGTCTTCTTTTTTTATGAAATATTACATGTATGATTATATATGTACATACATACATATCTTTATTGTGTGTATATGTAAGATTGTTAAATGCAGCACAGCCTGTTATGTCAAGAATGTATTATGACCAGCATGCAAAGACTTGGAATTATGAAATATTGATTTATATCTTGATCTTTTACCAGAGGAGCATTGCCTCCACCAGCCCACCACAGCAGTGGGCGCACAGTGCTGGCTGCCCCACCTGCACACCCTTTACCTGCCCACATGCAGCCAACTGCAGTGTTCCCTACACACCCCCAAGTAGCTGCACCTTACACTGCCTACACTGCTCTCTCTCCAGCCAAGAGCCAGTATCAGAGCATCTGGTTTTCTGAGTAGCAACAGTATCAATTGGAAACAAACCCACTACAATTTGTGAGAATAAAATAGGCCCAGAAGATCCAAAAGAGCCAAGAAAATGACATACATGAAAAAGAAATAAGTAAAAGAAAAGAAAAGAGAATTTGTTGCCCAGCACATGAGAAATGGGGCAGGTGGGAGTGGGTATATTGGAGTTCCTGGAGAGTAATTGAGTGTAGTATTGCAGTGTAGTGATGAGGTAGGGATGGATCTATGGGGAGGAATTTGCCCCATTTCCCTTTCCCTTTTCACCCTCAAGAGGAAGCTGCTGCACTATGAAGATCACCACATCTTCAGCAAAGGAATACCAGGGTGGCTAGACTTAGACTAGTTTAGATGAAAGCAAAAAAGAGAACTCTGGAATACCTTGTTGAAACAAGAAACCCTTATTTTGGTGCCAAGTGTATGGGGTTCACAGCCAAAAAATAGTGTCTACAAATTTAAGTAAGCTTCAGAATGTGCAAGGACTTAGTGTCAGATATATTCATGGGTACTGAGCTCTACCATATAATTACTCCCCTGTGATTACTGATTTGGGGGCCAATAAATTTGTTTGAGCATTTCTCTTGATACAATAGCATCAGCAGCAGTATAGGCCCCTTTATCTGTGTGTAGAACTAGTGCATGTACAAGTGTGCGCCTGTCTCATGATGACCATAACCTTGACAAGCATTATAACTGTGCGTTGGCCGTCCTAAGGGCGGAAATACTGTCGGCATATTGTTGACAAATGAGAAGACTGTAGCTAGTTTTTATTTTTATCATTTTTTGTGAAACATGAGCAACAGCCAGTGGGTGAACACTACACTGGTAATGAAGAATGGATATGGAGTGTTGTGTTAGCTTCTTTGGAGCACATCCTGTATTGCATAAAAGGAAATAATTTATCAGCTACATTTCTAAACTTTTCAGTCACCCAAAGAAGTTATAGTTCGTTTTGTGTTGGACTTGATATCGTTATCAAGTGTGAGTTTTTTGTTGAAGCTAAAGTGATGAGCCATCATCTGTGGAGCTCGGATAAATCCTATTGGCTACTAAGTGACTGGGAACTGGTTCACAGAAAGCCAAGGTTTTTCAGTGAGCCATGCTTGACGTTGTGTATATTTATTTTGTGTTTTACCAAGCATAAATTGAATATGTTTGATAATTTTTAAGGGGAAAGGGTTTTGACAATGGTCTGTACGTAGACTTAATGTGTAGCATGAGTAGTATTGTTTTATAGCCGATGAGGCCGAGGGAAAATGCGCCATAGTTGGCATTTCAACAGCACTCCCCTTCCTTTCCATAAGTGGGGGAAGTTGAGACCCAAGTAGAATTGCTGGATGTGGTGTGATGCCCACCGGCTGCACCACGTTTGGTGTTTGTCCACAGGTTTGTTTGATCTCTATTAACATATACGCTTTCTTGAATTTCTTCCCTATGTGTAAAGGTGTTATTTATGTCTGGAGTGTGATACCTTCTCTTTATATCTCGGAGAATCCTCTGCATGGTTTTTTTTGTTTGGGTTTCTTGACCAAGGTCTATACACCCGGGAGAAGCAAATAGCACGTTCAGGCTTACTGCCATTCCCCCAACCCCCCTCCCACACTCCACCTCTTTGAGGTTCACTATTCACTGCTAACTGTTATTGGGAATTTTATTTTAATGTTTCTTTGGAAAATTTTTTTAATGTTTAGTTGATTACCTTTGATCTTAAGCATCATATAATATTTAATTTTTTAAGGTTAACATTTACTTCTAAGATGAAGCTTTGATGTGTATGTGAAAGCTTATATTTTTAGTATCTGAATTGGGTGAATTTGTCATAAAGAACTAATATATAAGGGACAGTGTTGTGTTAGCAGGTGATGACTGTGAATTTTACAGTGGGAGGGGGGCCGTGCCTGTGTTTTCATTAGGCCCTAACATGTATAGGGTCGTGGTTCTGTTCAGTTTCTGATCTCAACATTGTGATTAGATACAGTTCACCACAGACCTCGACCCAGACCTTTGTGTGTGGGGCACAATTCCCAAGGTCTTCTTGAAGGTGCCAAGCTTTGGTGTGTGTATAGGGTCTTTGACATGTTTCAATGGACCAACTGTTCGTCAAGCTGAACAGCAGAGTTTTGAAAGTAATTGATATCCGTCTCAAGCTCTGTGTAGTACATGGTATGGATTTGAATTTTTAAAATTGGGATTCATTTTTTAGTTATTAATTTATTTTTATTAAAAAAAAAGTGTATTGACAAGCATCTTTAATGTGCTAGATGATTTACAAGCATTTTTAATGTTGTCAGAAGATTAGAAATTGTTGATAAAGTAGCTGAATCATATTGAAGTTTGATTGAAGTGATTGAAAAGCATGACGAATAGTCTTGTCCTTTTTCAGATGTAAATTTTCTTGGAATTCAACCAAAGTTTATCCAGACACAGAGTGAGTTTTCCCCGTATGTAAAAGTAGTCATACGAAGCCATTGGCTGTTGCGCAGTCAGCTTCCAGGTTTCTAGAGACCCCTTCATGCACCATGTGGACCACTCAACCATTATCAGGAGATGGCCTGTCAGGAGGGAAGATGTGACTGTTGGGATATTGTACACAACTCATCAATTTGGTCCAGTTTAGGTTATTGGTAGTTCCGGTGCTCAGTTATCGGCACCTACATAACAGCCCTACACATGTGATGTTTGTATTTAGAGTGCCTAAGCTCTAGTATTTTAGAAGATGTGACGGATGGCCAATATTGATTGCTGGGTAATGGCTCTGCACAGTATCTTTTTTGACCTTTGTATCTACTTATCCTGGAATACAAAAAAGAAAAGAAAAGAAAAAGTGTCATAAATTGATCCATGGCCATGCATCAGTCTCTGTCCACATAGTAAAGAATATTTTTGATTTGCTGCACAGAGTCACGTACCATCAGTCAGGTGATCGTCTGGCCGCAGTATAACGAGTAACGTGAAACTGTTGCCCAACGTTAGTCATAACCCTCACAAAACACTATAAGAGTTGATTGCAGTACACTGTTGTAGTACACTGATGTAGTACATTGCTGTAGTACACGGATGTAGTACACAAAAACAAGATTATATGTGTACGTATCTATTTTTCTTGAGAATGTAAATATAATTATGAATGTAATATTTTGGGTCAGTTAGGGTATGTAAAGACTTTGTAAGATATTGTAATGTGTGTTTCATGATTATAGATAACACAAGTATCCTAAATGCTAAATGTTTCTCAACATTCTTCGTTAGTATTCAGTAGGCATACAATTAACATGTTTCATTGTCATGCTTCAAGACCATTAAGATTTCCTCCCCCTCTCCATACTAGATTTCCTGAATTGTGGTAGTTAGGAACCATTAACTTTTACGACTTAAAAATTTTCCCACTTTTTCCAGTGACTTGCTAGATGTTAAGGGTCTGGAGTCGTTGCCACAGAGTGCTTAGACCACATCAAGAAGCAACAGTTGCAATATGATCCCCATGCAGAATTGATAAAGGGATACAGAGTCAGACTAAATTCTTTACAAACTTTTTTTAGCAATACTGGGTCTTAAAAACAATGTTATCCGAGTGCGCTTTGGCAACGTAGACCAGTCTCTTGGTCTCTCACTCCTAAAGGTGACCTGTGACCATTTTCAATTTTCCACGTGCTCTGCGCTATATGATTAAATGCCTATTGTCCATCTTGCAAAATGTAGTTCAACTGAAACACTGGATTGTGTTTTTTATAGATAAGGTCCTCTGGGTGTAGAGTGGTATAAATATTTTACTCGCAGTCTGC
>NW_023653421.1:10000-30480 GCF_015228065.2 Penaeus monodon
CCGTCAAATCAAAGCTTTAAGGGGTAGATTTATTAGGAAGTGGTACCATTATTGTTTGTAAATATAATGACTGCTGATTGCTGGGTGGGAAGGCATGACAACACGTTTCAAAAACATTAAGGGATGCTGGCACTGAACCAGGTTGGGGATCACCATTCAAACAATAAAGCACTTACTTTTCATTTAAACTGTATTACACCGTCATAGACATTCCTTGAAAAAATATGTTGACAGATGAATTGTCATATGCCTTTACAAACATGGGTGTTTATGCCTTCATTTACGCCTGGCTCGATACTCGGCGAGCTAGAGAATTTTACAACTTGCTAACTTTTTGATTCTGAGAGCGGTGACCGGTGTAGAAAGTCTTCTCCAGTGTGAGGGCGTCTTTCAGCCGAGTTCCGTCTCCTCCCCCTCTTCTCAACCATCCACAACATCACACAGACACACATATATACAGACACACGTACAACAGCAAGACAAAACCGCGTCCAAAGTCAAGATGGCCGCGGCACCACTTTGTCATAATAAATTTGTATATGTGATAAAAACTGAGTTTTCTTCATTCCAACGAAAGGTAATTTTCACTTGTAAAAGTATTTCAGCCTAATGCTTTATATGCAATTGAAAAGGGATATCAATATTAATATACTTATTTTACATGTAGTATAAACCAGTACGAAAAATCAATAAGTTACAATAACATTATTATATTCCTTTAAGGGACAGTTCAAACTGACCTTGCCCCCCCCCCCCCCCCCCCCAATCCCTTGCCCGTTGTTGTCGTGTGAGGCTTAGGAGTCGAGGATGGGACCCAATGTTGGGGATCTCCCCTCCCTTAGGCTTCAGCCCTCGACTCAACCAATTTTGCATGGCCTTTTTTCCCCTATTTTTTTTTCGTTTCCCATATACTATCCACTTCCTAAGGTGTGAGAGTTGTGCTGAAAGATAAAAGGCCGACTTAGTGCCAGTCCTGAACGGCCTGAGGGAACCATGGACACGTATTCCCCCATTATTTGTCTAGCCCTTCGAGTCCACCCCTCAAGGGAACCCTGATAAGCGGACTGTTTGTCTCCCCAACATACTTCAGGCTTACTATGACCAATAATGAAGATGTTACACCTTTTTTAGGGGCAATGAGCCCCACCATTTCAAACTTTCCCGATTCCCCGACCCCAAGCTCTACTTTGACCTCCGAACACAGCAATTACTACCCTCCTCAATGCCTACTAGTACTTATCCACCAAAGTCAACACAGTCTCCAGGAGACATTCCTACTCTCCCACATGCTCATCTTCATCACCTCAACTACACCCCACAACCTTCTTCATCAAGTACCCCATCCTCCTTGTTTCTACTTTATAGCCTTATTGTCCACCTCTCCATAATACATCCTCCCTCAACTCTACTCCTCTTCCACACGCTCCTGTCCTTCTACTGCCCCAATCTCTACAAATATCTTAAATACTTTATTTAGCCCAGCCAAATGGGGCCAATTTTTCGTGATCCCTCCCACAGCTCCCTACTCTGAAAACACTCTTCTCTTCCAGCAATGTATCCAAGAACATGTAGGCGAAGTCCCTTTCCGTAGCCGACCTGATTGTTCCCCTCTCTTCACAGTAACATCTGAAAACCAAGCTATAGCATTATCAACTCTAACTGATCTCTCTGGTAACCCATTCCTCCGGAACCTCACCCAACCCTCAATACTTGCACAGGAACGGTCTCTATCTCCTCAGCAAACTGCCCTATCTAGAACAAAAATTTGGTTAGAGTGTCGAGAAGACTTACTCGCCTGCCTCACGGGCTTATGATGCGATATCAGTACAGTGCTACTCCATTCCTCTTTGGGTCATCTAAAGAACCCCACTAACATTGCCAAAATTACTTTCCGTAAACATGACCTTCCCTTTAATGTTTACATTGGTGGAGAATCCCTCCCTGTCAGAAACTCTTGAAGATGTTCAAATTAATCTACTTGAGTCCCAAACCGAAACTCCTTATCCATCCTCAAATTCCGTAACTCCCGCTTCCTCCACACAAAGTGGCTGCCGATATCCCCTCCTCCTCCTCCTCATATTCCCCGACACCCATTCCTCCTACTCACTCCCAACACAGCCCATCCCCCGTAGCCCCAGCTCCACCTACATTAACCCTCACTCCATCCCCTCTATCCCTCTCCCTCTTAGGTACACACGCGAATCCCTATGTCACAACTATGCCCTTCCCTCTTGATACAACACCTTCCGCCTAATTCCTTGTCTCACCCCCTAGCTCCTTTCCTCTCAAATTCTTCAACACGCACTGTAACCGTTGTCACTCATAGGTCAACTAAAGTATAGCTCCCTACCTTGCAACATTCGTGGTTTCCGTTCTCATAGATCTGACTACCCAACTACCATTGTCTCTTCTTCACACTCCTTTGTGTCTCGTCTATACTTATCATCAGAAAATACCTTATACCTCCCTTCGAAACAATATCCCGTGCACAACTATTCGGAGGTGCCGCCTCCGAATCTTACAAACTCTGTCCCATATATCCTGGGGCTTACATCGCAAACCTCTACTCCATCTTGTTACCTTGATCCTCTTCCACTCTCGATTATCGATGCCATGTCAACTCCACTGCCTCAACCTCCCTCCTTGCTCATCTTGATACAGTCCCTCCCCCAATCCCTTGCCCGTTGTTGTCGTGGGGGGGCTTAGGAGGCGGAGACTGGGACCCAATGATGGGGAACTCCCCAACCTTGGGACTCAGCCCTCGACTCAACTAATTTTGCATGGTCTTTTTTTTTTCCTTCCCACTTTTCGTTTCTGTCCTTCACGCAAACCCTTCTGCTATCCACCTCTAAGTGTGAGAGCCGTGCTGAAGGATGAAAGGCTGACTTTGTGCCAGTCCTGAACGGCCTGAGGGAGCCATGGGCACGGTATTCCCTGATTTAGTTACCTAGCCTTTACCCTCAAGGGGACCCTGAGGGTGGACTGTTTTTTATCCCCACATAATCCAGGCTTACCATGGCCAGTAATGAAAACATATCCCCACTATTAGGGGCAATGAGGCTTGCACCTTTATCAAATAGCCCCAACGTTGTAAACCCACCCGATTACCTGACCCCAGGCTCTCCTTTGACAACGGCTCAGAACACTGCAATAACTAACCCCTCATCAATGCCTACTAGTACAGTAGCCAACAATCAACCCTTAAGGAACATTTCCACTCTCCCAGCATGCTCAACTTCAACACCTCTACAACCTCCAACATCAACCACCCCATCCTCCTTATTAATATCTTACAGCCTATTGCCCACCTCTCCATAACACTACCTCCTAAACACTACTCCATCTTCGTCACGCCCCCGCCCTTCTACTACCCCTATCTCTACAACATCTTGAATACTCTCTTTAGCGCAGCCAATGGACCCGATTTTTCGTGATCCCTCCACAGCTCCTACTCTGACAACACCCTTCTCTTCCAACAATGTCTCCAAAAACAAGTAGGTAAAGTCTCTTTCCGTAGCCGACCCGAGCGCTCCCGTCTTGTCACAGTAACATCCGAAAACCAAGCTATAGCATTAACAAAACTAACTGACCTATATGGTAACCCCATCCTTGCAGAACCCCATCCAACCCTCAATACTTGCACCGGAACAGTTTCAATCTCCCTAGCAAATTGCCCAATCTATGACAAAGATTGGTCAGATTGTGGAGAAGACCTACTCGTCTGTCTCACAGACTATGATGCAACATCAGTACAATGCTACTCCATTCCCCCCAGAGGTCATCGAAAGAAACCCACTAACATAGCCAAAAATTACCTTCCGTAGACATGACCTTCCCTTTAACGTCTACATAGGAGGAGAATCCCTCCCTGTTCGTTCATACCAACCTCCACGTCAGTGCCAAAATTGTTGGCGTCTAGGACACCCAGCCAAACATTGCCGTTCCACAGCCTAGATGCCCACTATGTACCCAACCTGGCCATACCCGATCTAACTACTCTGCACAATCACGCACATGTGCCAACTGTGGTGGTCCCCATAATGTATTTTATAGGGGCTGTCCCACCTACAAATTTGAGTCTGAGGTAGCAACTCTCAGATTCAAACTTGGACTCACACTACGTGAAGCCAGACAGGAAGCACGTCGACGTGGTTTCTCTCTTACTCCTTACTCCAGTAATACTGCTCATTCTGCTAATTCTCCTACCCCCCCCCCTACATCTAACTTCTACCTCCTACCTTCCTCAGTCAAACTCTTTTGCCATCCTAAATCCAGACACTCCAATCTCTACTACAGATACTCCAATCACCACTACAACCCCAACACCTTTCCCTCTCCCTCCTCGCACTACTCGTAACAGACAGAACAAACGTTCCACCCCCTCTTCCCTTACCACACAATCACCTCCACCTTCCTTTGCCCCTACGCTTGAGACACCAGTCCTCTCTTCCCCCCCTCACAAGAAATCCTTTATCCCCCAAAACTCCCCAACCAACTCCTCAGAAGAAACTATTGAAAATATTCAAGATTACTTAATGAAAACGACACTCAACCTCCAAATCTTACAACTCCTGCTCCTTCCACACTCCAAGTAACTGCTGATATCCATCCTCCTCCTAACGATATCCCCCCTACACCCTATCCTCCTACCCCCTCCCAACACAGCCCATCCCCGCCCACATTAACCCTCCCACCATCCCCTCTATCCCTTCCACTCCCTCCTGGATACACACGTGAATCCCTTATGTCACAAGTATCCCCTTCCTCAGACCCTCCATCTCCTAATACCCCTCCTAGTAGAACACCAACTCCCACACCTCTCCCATCTCAGACCTCTCAGTCCTTATCCCACCCTCTAGCTGCTTCCCCCTCAAATTCTCAAACACGTACTACAATCTATATCACTAAAGTATAACTATCCTTCATTGGAATATTCGCGGTTTCCGCTCCCACAGACCTGACCTTCGTCATATCCTTTCCTCTTATAACCCATCTATTGTATGCCTTCAAGAGACCTTTCTTACACATCCTCCAGTACCAATCCCCAATTATCATTTTGTCTCTTCCCCACATTCCCTTTATGTCTCGTCCATACTTATCAATCAGAAAACACTTTATGTCACACCACCCTTTCAAACCAATGTCCCTCGCATAGTTATTCGTATCTTCCTTCATCGTTGGATCACAGTGATTTCAGTCTACTTCTCCCCTTCCCACCCTATTGACTTTGTTGCTTTTGAAAATCTAATTTCCCAACTTCAACCACCTTTCCTCATAGTTGGTGACTTTAACTGCCGCCACACTCTTTGGGGTGATTCTATCACAAACTCCCGAGGCCAATCTCTAGAGCGCTTCCTCTCCACAGCTGACCTTACTATTCTAAATTCAGATCGCCCCACACACTTTGATACACGCACGCAATCTTTTTCATGCATTGACCTCTCTCTATGCTCCCCTTCTCTTCATTTAGATTTCCACTGGTCAGTCTTAGACCACTTTTCCTATAGTGACCACTTTCCAGTTCTCCTTTCTCCTACTTCATACGTACCACTTCCTAACTCCCCACGCTGGTGCTTTGATAGAGCCGACTGGCATACTTTCCACTTCACTCTCTGCTATTCATACCCCTCCATCCTCCCTCACCTCCATTTCAGAAATGATACAGTGTTTCACAAATACAGTCTTAAGAGCTGCACATACAGCTATCCCTCGAACCTCAAGACCATGTAACTCCAAATGTGTTCCATGGTGGAATTCTGATTGCACTAAAGCACTTCGCTTAAAACGTGCAGCCTGGAACAGCTATCGCTACAAGAGAGGTACTCCAAATCAACTTATCTCCTTTAAATGAGCATCTGCCTATCTTCGTCGTACAATCCGGAATAGTAAAACAAATAGCTGGCGAAATTATGTTTCATCAATTACATCCTCTACATCTATCTCAAATGTTTGGCGCCGAATCCATAAACTATCAGGCAAACATCCCCCCCATCCTGCCCCCGTCCTCCATATTCGAGATACCCTCATTTCTGATCCTCTCCAAGTCGCTAATGAACTGGGTGATTATTTCAGCCAGGTCAGTAGTGGTTCTCACCTTTCTCCACACTTCTCTTCTATTAAGACCACCAGAGAACGTACCCCCACTACCTTCACCCCATCCTCCGCTGAGTCCTATAATGCTCCATTTTCTTCCTCTGAACTCATTGCTGCCCTACAATCGTGCCGCAACACTCATGAAGGCCCTGACGGTATTCACTACCGTATGCTCCGGCAACTCCCATCTTCCTCCTTATCCTTCCTATTAAAAATTTACAACCACATATGGACATCAGGAAATTTTCCTTCTAATTGGCGAGAAGCTCTTATCCTTCCCTTCCTGAAACCCAATAAATCGGGCACCCTCCCTCAAGACTATCGCCTCATCGCACTAACTAGCTGTTTGTGCAAACTATTAGAGCGAATGGCGAACTTCCGCTTATTGTGGTATCTTGAATCTCACAATCTCTCTCCTTCCCAATTCGGTTTTCGCCGTGCCAGAAGCACAGCTGACCCCCTTGCTCATTTTGAGACATATATTACATCTGCATTTGCACGCCATGAATCTGTACTAGCTATATTTTTCGATCTAGAAAAAGCATATGATACGACATGGCGGTACCCATATTCTCCAACAATTGTCCTCTCTAGGCATCACGTGAACATGGGTGTCTTCATAAAGTCCTTCCTCTCCCAACACGTTTCCAGGTCAGAATTGCCTCTGCCACATCATCTTTCTTTCCTCAAATCGAAGGTGTCCCACAAGGCAGTGTGCTCAATACGACTTTATTCCCTCTTGCTGTTAATGATATTGTCTCAGTTTAACACCAGGAGCCCGGTCATCACTATATGTTGATGATTTAACCATCTATGCCTCTGGCACATCCATACCAAATCTCTACCAATTTCTTCAATCTGCAATCTCATCAGTATCTTCCTGGGCCACAAACCATGGCTTCCGCTTTTCTACCTCTAAATCTTTCTCCACCCTTTTCTCTTGCTCACGTGTAGGTCCCCTACCCCCACTCTTCTTATATGGCACTCCACTCCAATGCCGTTCCTCTGGAAAATTCCTAGGTGTCATTTTTGACTCCAAACTGTCCTGGCGAGACCATATTCTACACATTAAAGAAAAAGCTCTCCGCCATCTTCAAATCTTAAAAACTCTATCCCATATATCATGGGGCTCAGATCGCAAAACTTTCCTTCATCTTCATGTTACTTTGATCCTCTCCACTCTTGATTATGGATGCCATATCTACTCCTCTGCCTCAACTTCTCTCCTTGCCCATCTTGATACAATCCATCACTGTGGTCTTCGCTTAGGACTAGGCGCCTTTTGCTCCTCTCCAGTTGAGAGCCTGTACGCTGAATCAGGCATACCATCTCTATCTCGACGTCGTGCCCTTCTCTCTCTCCGATGCTATGTTCGATTCCACCAACTTTCCCTCACTAAACTAACTATCCCACAATCCCTACTTCTTACCTTAGCTTCATCTCCACATTTACCTACTCCTTTCTCCACTCGCATGGATACCCTCCTCTCCCATTCCCCTTTCCCCCATCTCCAACCTCTCCCGTTCTCTGTCCATTCCGTCCCTCCATGGCTTATACCTCACCCCCATATTTGCTCTTCTGTTTTCCCCGACCCACCAAAATCAAATATCCCTCCTACTGTCCTTCTCACCCATTTCCTTGACCATGTCTCCACTCATTCCTCTAGTATTCACGTATATACTGATGGCTCCAAATCCACCTCCGGTGCTGGTTTTGCAGTAATCTTCCCAACTCGTACTTTCAAATACTCCCTTCCTCCTGAATCCAGTGTCCTTATTACAGAACTGTATGCACTCCTTTTTGCTCTAAAACACATATACTCACTCTCCTCTTCCTCTTTTACAATTTTTACTGACTCCCGTAACTCTCATAAAGTCAATACACACCACCAACCCCCTTGTTTGTAAGATCCAGAACTGGTTGTTCTACCTGTCCACACGCCATAAAACAATCAAATTTTACTGGGTGCCCAGCCATGTTGGAATCCCCGGCAATGAACAGGCAGATACACTAGCACGCCACGCCGCTATGTCCACATCATACCAACCACGCTTCTCACGTATCCCAGCCACGGATTATTACCCACACTTTAAGACCTTGTATAATCGATGGCAATCTTTTGGTCAAGCCCCCCGACATAATAAATTACATTCTGTAAAACTATCAATCTCCTGGTCAGCTCCATTTCATCGGAACAAACGTTGGGAGACCGCTCTCGCCGCCTTTACGCATTGGCCACACCCGTCTAACACACAATCAGACCCACCCTTATGTTCCTTATGTAATGTTCCCCTTTCAATCCCACACATCCTATTGTCATGCCCACGTTTTGAAACAACCCGTACCTCTGCTTTCCCCCACCTATCCTCCCTTCACCGACCTCCCAACCTATCAGACATCCTTACAGAATCCCACACTTTCTGCTTCAACAACCTATTCTCTTTCCTCAAACGCATACATATCCTTCATCTAATCTAACTCCTTACCACACCCGACCCTAACCCTTTCACTCACCAATTCCTTTGCCCAGCTTAGACAACTAATCACTAACTCAACCACCCTTCCCTAACATTAACTATAGTGCTACATGACCTTAGATGTCTAGCACATTTATCTTGCTTTTAACCATTAACCATTAACCATTGATACAATCCCCCACTGCGGTCTTCGCTTAACCCTTAGCGCCTTCTGCTCCTCTCCAGTTGAGACGCTGTACACTGAATCAGGCATACCATCTCTCTCTCGACGCCATACCCTTCTCTCTCTCCGATGCTCCCCCTCATTAAACCAACTATCCCACGATCCTTGCTTCCAACCCTTGCTTCTTCTCCACATTCGCCTACTCATTTCTCCATTCGCATTCCCCTTCTCCCCATCTCCGACCTCTTCCGTTTTCTGCCCATTCTGTCCCTCCATGGGTTATACCTTAACCCCGTATTTGCTCCTCCGTTTTCCCAGACCCACTAAAATCAGAAACCCCCTCCCCCACCGCTGTCCTTCTCACCCATTTCCTTGACCGTGTCTCCATTCATTCATCCAATATTCATGTTTACACTGATGGCTCTAAATACACCTGCGGTGCTGGTTGCGCAGTAACCTTCCCAACTCGCACTTTCAAATACTCCCTCCCTGCTGAAGCCAGTGTCCTTACTACAGAACTGTAGTAAGGTCAGTTAAAAGATATACTCACTCCCTTCTTCCTCTTTTACTATTTTTACTGACTCATGTAACTCATTAACTCTCATAAAGTCAATGCACTCAACCAACCCCCTTGTCTGTAAGATCCAGAGATGGTTGTTCTACCTATCCACACGCCATAAAACTCAGCCATGTTGGAATCCCTGGCAATGAACAGGCAGACTAGCATGCTATGCCCTTATGTCCACATCACACCAACCACGTTTCTCACACATTCCAGCCACGAATTATTACCCCCACTTTAAGACCTTCTTGTATAACCGATGGCAATCTTTCTGGTCAAGTCTCTAATAATAAATTACATACTGTAAAACTGTCAATCTCCTCCTGGTCAGTTCCATTTCATCGGAACAGACGTTGGGAGATAGCTCTCACCCGCTTACGTATTGGCCACGCCCGACTATCACACTCCTATCTAATGTCATATTCTGATCCGCCCTTATGTTCTCTATGTAATGCTCCTCTTTCAGTTCCACACATTCTGTTGTCTTGTCCACGCTTTGATGCAGCTCGTATCTCCGCTTTCCCCACCTATCCTCCCTTCACCGACCTCCCAACCTATCAGACATCCTTACAGAATCTCACACTTTCTTCTTTAACAACCTGTTCTCCTTCCTCAGACGCATATATACCCTTCACTTGATCTAATTCCTTTACCTAACCTTACCTTAACCCATTCATTCATCAACTCCTTTACACACCATTAACCTTCTCAATATTAATCTAGATAGTTGACATAGCAACTAACTACTAACACAACTATGCTTCACTACCCCTTTACTGTACTCTCCTTTAGCTTAGCTTTAGCTGTGTAGCACATTTGGCCATACGCCTGGCTATCTGGGCTGAATCGTCGCAGTTTGATGCGAAATCTAGGAGTTGAGGGGATACCCAGACCTAGAGCGATCTTTCCCAGAGCATATCATCAGTTACTCCAGGGTGCAAATAAAAACTATTGTCTGTAATTTCCTTAGGAAAGTTATAAATATATCTATGCATTTACAAAGCTAATTAAGGTTTTATTACTTATCTATATTACTTGTTATGTATCAGTTACTAGAAAATATTGATTGTGCAAACTAAACAAGCAAGACGCTCTTTTAGTTTTTAGGATAAAAAGCTTGTGTCGAAGCCTGTCCGACTGTCTACGAACTAATTGTGGTACCTTGAACCCAACAGTTTTCTATGTTCTTCCCAATTTGAATTCCGTCGTGCTCGAAGCACAGCCGACCCTCTGGCACATTTAGAAAATTATCCAACATCTGCCTTTACACGCCATAACACAGTACTAGCCGTTTTCTTCGACCTGGAAAAGGCATATAATACTACATGACGATACTACATTCTGAGGCGGCTATCATCTCATGGTATGCGAGAGGATATGGGTGTATTAAGTAAATCTTTCTTTTGTAATCGTACCTTCCGAGTCAAAATTTCCTTTTCAACTTCCTCATCTTTTCCTCAATTGGTGTCCCACAAGGGATTGAATGGTTTAATTTCGGTATTACCAACAGGTATCCGATCCTCCCTGTATGTAGATGATTTTATGATCTGTACACCAGGCCCTTCTGTACGTACTTACTCTCTGTTGACTGATCCAGTCTGCAACATCTTAAATCTCTTCTTGGACCACTGACCATGGCTTTCGGTTTTCCATCTCAAATTCTTCTCCATTCTTTTTCTCGTACAGGTCCCATCTCTATTCTCTTTATATGATTCACCTCTCCACTTCCACTCCTCAGGTAAATTCATCAGTCATCTGTGACTCAAAACTTTCCTGGTGAGACCACATCCTCTACATCAAAGGGAAAACCCACCGCCACCTCCGACTCCTACAGACTGTCTCTCACATATCTTGGGATTCAGGCCGCAAAACTCTCCTCTATCTCCATACTTCACTGATCCTCTCCACTCTTGAATATGGCTGTCGTATCTATTCCTCTGACTCTATGACTCTTCTTACTCACTTGATACAATCTACTCGCTTCCGAATTTTTCCGGCTGTGGCGGTTTCCCCCAGCTGTGAACAACAAAGTTTTTCATGTGGTCTATGCTTACCCCTAGGAGCTTTCCGCTCTTTTTGGGTTGAGTTTCACCAGGCCTACCTTCACTCTCTCGACACTGCTCTTCTGTCTCTCGGAGCTATGCTCGTTTTCATCAATTCTCTTTCACTAAACTCAGTTCCTTCTCCCTACCTTTACCTCCTCTCCATGCCTACCCACTCCTTTCTCTGTCCGCATGGATGCACTTCTATCCCATTCAACCTTATCCTTACCATAAATTACCCACCTTGGCTTATACCTTCCTCTCGTATGTGCTCCTCTGTTTGCCTGACATACCAAAATCAGACAACCCTCTTTTATCCTTATTACTTTTTTTCGAACATACCTCAACCCACTCCTCCAGTATACATTTATACAGATGGCTCCAAACCCTCGCTGGGGCTGGTTTAGCTGTAATCTTTCCGTCCTATACCTTCAACTCTCCACTTCTACCTGAATGCAGCATCCTGACAACTGGATTATATGCGATCCTATTTGCATTGGAACACATGTTTTTCCTCAGATCCTCATCCTTCACAATTTTCATCGATTCATTACCTCTTAAACAGTTTCTGTAGCCAATCCTACCCTCTTGTCCGCAAAAGTGAGGACCAACTATTTTATTTTAACATACAACTCAAAACTGCCAGCTTTTGCTGGATACCCAGCCACATTGGGATCCCTGGCAATAAAACAGGCAGATACACTTGTTCACAACCCATCAACCCAGATTTTCACATACCAGCCTCTGACTACTACCCTCATTTCAAAACTTTCCCCTTCACCAGCTGACAGTCTTCCTGGTCTAGCCTTAACCACTAGTAATTTACCTAAAATAAAACCTTCCATCTCCCTTGGTCAACACCAATCCATAAGAACAGAGGCTGGGAAACTGCTCTCGCCCGCTTACGGCCTGGACACACTCGCCTCACACATTCCTTTTTCATGTCACAATATGATCCATCTTCATGCTCCTCACGCAATGTTCTTTCATTACCACACATCCTACCTATCCTGTCTCTGCTTTACAGCAATCTGTACCTCTGTTTTTCCTCACATATTCTCACTTTCCCCGACCTTCCAACCTATTGGACATCCTCTCAGAATCCCCTACCTTTTCCTTTGACAATTTATTATCCTTCGTCATACACATAAATATCCTCCATTTGATCTACCTGTCCTAACCTCTTAAACTCCTTCCCCTTTTAACAACCTTCATCTTATAATATACTCCACCAGCTCACCCTCTCTACCCTTTTACTACCACGCTACACTCTGGTACTGTTTAAACCTTTAACTTTATCCTAATCATTAACTAATTCCTAATCCTTTTTGCTAATATACTTTACCATAGTGTTGTATGACCTTGTTGTCTAGCACACTTATTTGTTTTAACTGTTAACCATTAAATTTTCCTTTTCCCTCTCTTCTTCATCTTCTTCTGTCCACTTGTCCTAATCGTTAACTCATTTTTTACCCTTTTCACCACAATACTTTATCATAATGCAATAAGACCTATGTCTAGCACATTTATTTGTTTTGACCGTTGACCATTCTGAAATCCACAAACATCGCCTTATTGAACCAAATAACTTACTTATCTGGGGCTTCAGCCCCAAGTCCCTCCCTATCGCTAAATGACCTTAGATGTTGATGCGACAGAAAATCTTCAAAAAACAAAACAAAATTCTCAAGGAGCTGTCCATGAGAGCCACACACACACACGCATACATGCACTCGCCCTTACACTCATACTTACACACACACACTCACGTCCCACACACACCCCACTCACGTTCCACACACACACACACACCACACACACACCACACACACACACACAACACACACACACACACACACACACACACACACACACACACACACATATGAGACTGCCGCGATGGTCCAGTGGTTATTGGACTCCGAAGATTAGGCCCCCGAGTTCATTTTCCCCTGGGCAGTCGTAAAAAAAGCTTTTCTAGCTCAGCCCGATCTCCGACTAATCCCCAGAAGTCAAACGCAGTGTGGTAGGGAAATCTCCCCGTGCACAAGTGTTTTATATATATTATATATATATTTAAAATATATATATATATATATATATATAAAATATATTATAATATATTTATAATAATTTAATATATAAAATTTAATATATATATATATATATAATATTTATTATAATATATATATATATATTTATATATATATATATAATAATATTATATAATAATATTTTATATTATATATATAATATATATATATATATAATATAATTATTATATATATATATATATAATGTATATGGTGATGGGATAAGATTACTCTAAAATCCACACATAGAAAATAAAAAGGTTGGGGTCAAACCAGCACTGATACATAACAAATATTAAATTTTAATAATCAAGATTAGACACATTAATTAAAATGTACAAGAAATGCTCTGAAAAACGATCAAGATTAGCACTGGGACACAATTTGTGGGTGCAGATAATTGGAGGTTGGTGTGACAGTCGAGGTCGGTAGACCAAGTGTGGTCTTTGCTCCCGGGCTTTATAACTGGGGTCGGCTCGCTAGGCGGGGCGATGACCCGCCCTTACAGGAAAATAGTGTGCTGATCCAAGTGTCAGCTTAGGTCAATTTTTTCCTGATTGGCGGGCTGCGGATCGTCGAAATTCATGGGTCCGCCCTTCGATCGGCCTTTGAGGGTGATTTTCCTATGATGCGGAAATGACCAGATTCTCCGGGAAGGTCAAAGTCGCGGTACTGCCTGGGACGCGTCTTTGTCCGACCCTGGGTGATATACGAAACTCGGTATTAAGAAGGTCACATCTGTTTTATGTAACTTGGCATTTTTCTAATTAATAGAGATTCTAGCATTTTTCTTTCGTACTAATTGTGATTTTTGAATTAAATTTAGCGCTTTTTCCAGTTAAGCCGGGGACCTTCATCACGTAAATGAACGAAAAACACGCATTTGATTCTCTGGCCAAATCTAACCTCACGTTTATGTTCATTAATTCTTTTTAAAAAAGTTGCCAATCAAACGAATAACTTCAGTTTTACCTGTACCCATTATCAAATGTCGGAGTGCAGATCTTTTAGGCATTTATGCAACCCTGGGATATACGGGCAATCCTGTGCACTATGATATGGGTAAGATGCTACGCTATATAACTAATAAATTTATTAAATTGCATTACAACTCGTTCTAGCGCCGATAAACGTGTCACAGTGGCATGTACGGTACTACAGAATCCCCAGTGTCCCAACAACAACAACCAAATTTGGGAAACCCAGCGATCTCTCTGACCTTTCCACGTCACGTTGAGGTCTGGTTGGACGGGAAAAAGAAAACAGTCACTTTTAAACCCCTTTCCCGTCCAGGTGACCACAAGCAAAAAAAAAGGGTGCGTCAGTAGGCGAGGGGGGGAAAGGGAAATAAAATGAAATGATTTTGTGATAATAAAATCAAAAATGCTTAAATTTCGTTGCAGTTGAAAAACAAAAATCTTAAAAGGAGAGAATTAAATTAACTATTTAAACTAATAAACCGATTTCATGTTTTTTAAACCACATACTGCAAACACACGAAATGCGATCTGAGGTCGGGAGAAAGTGTGAAAACGTCCCAAAATTGCTGTCACTTAGCATTTTTACCCAAAAAACCCAACGGCAAACCTTTAGGGGAGAAGAAAAAGGGAAAAGAATAAGAGGAAGGGCCCAAAAGTGTACTCCCCCGGTCTTGTCTAGACATGTCTTGGAAAAGGTCAACTTTTTTTCTTCAGAGGTGGTTTCGTGTTGCGGCCCAAAAAGGGTGCAACGTCCGCTGCTACCCCCATTTTAAAAGGCTTTTCTGTGAAAATAAAGGTAGCAAGTACAAAAACTCACAACTCATGTAAAGGGGTGAACACCCTAGCGACCTTCGTTGGGTAAAAGGGGGTCATGTGTTTGGGGCAGCCTGCCCGGAGAGGGGGGGCTAGGCCGCCTTACCCGCCGGGCGCTAACACGAACTGTCGGGGCGGTGGGTCAGATATAAATTTCATCTACGCTTTCGCTGAGTTAAGTTCTAAATTTGGGCCTTTGGGCCTGTGGTAAACACCCGGTGTCTTTGGGAGAAATAGACTTTGTATATGCCATACACCAACATGTAAAAGGCATGATCCCCAGTACAATGGTGAGCTGTAAGCGACCGTGGTTGGGAGACCCCTTCGCCAATGTAAGGAGCGGCCCCCGCAACCCCCAAAATAGAGTGACCCCAGAGTTTAAAAGCACCTTGTACCAGAGTACTAGACAGAGATGGACTTGGGTGGGTCATGAAAAGGGCTTGCTTTGGTTTTCTTGAAGACAGATTGGACCCCCCAAAGACCCCGTGTCCCGGGGGAGGACGAGGGGTGGAGTGGACCCTGGGGCTCAGGCCTCTGCTGTGTGTCTCTCCTCTCCCTTACGGACGTGCCCTTTATGCGGCGGTTCCCTCGAGGCGGTTTTCCCAGTGCAAAAAAGGAAAAAGCCCGACTCTTTTCCTCCCCAAGGGAGAAACAGCTGCGGTTGGATGGGTTGAATGTACATCCGGGTTTTGCTACATTTTTAATGAGCGGGGGTATTTATTGTTTTAAAGGGCGGACTCTTTTTACTAAGAGTTCCACACATATGGGAACACGAGACGATGTTAAGGTAAACAGTACGCGGTAGGGTCAGGTCACCTCCCTGGAGGGGGAGGGCTAGGTTGACCTTACCACCTGGACGCTGGCGCAACCCCTGAGCCCTAGGTCACCCTGGTAAAGTAGGGGGACCGTTCCAGCTCCGGAAAATAGAAGCAGGGAGGAACATGGGGGGAGCGAGGTGAGGTCACCAGTCCCGTCTGCTACATTGTACATTCTCGGCCCCCCTACTCACGCCTCGCCCTCGAGGGGTCTTCAATTTGCCTCAAGGGTGCCCAAAATTGGCTTCGTCGTTCTCGTTGTTGTCCTGGTGCATCTCGTGCTGCTCGGTCCCGTCGTCCTCTCTTCTGTCCTCGGGTAATCTGTCCGTCTCGACGTCAGACTGCCTGCACAGTCTCCTTGACTTCGTGTCCTCGTCAGGCCTAACTCGGCTGGCCGTCCTCGTCCACTACGGTCCTCACAGATCTCGTCCAGTCTTCTCGCGGCATGCCGTCCTCGTCCTCGTAATCTCATCGACCACGGGCGTCAGGCAGGCGTCCTCTTGGCAATTCTGAGACGCAACTGCTGATGGGCTCCTGGATTGACCGGATCTGCAAGCGTCCGCCAGGTCCCATCCACAGCATCCAGGGGCACTGGTACCTGCGCTGGCGATTCCTGGTTCTTCACTGGATCTATCCGGCGTCTTCGGCAGGCAGCGCCCTTCCACTACATCTGGGACGGCTTAACACCTGCTCTGACGAACATCCTGGTCCGCAGGCCTATGGCGATCTTCTGATGACGTCCTTCCCACAGCATCCTAAGGTGACCGGTTCTGCAGCATGATCCTCCTTCGGTGCCGTGTCGGTTATCGTCGGTCCGACTTATATATATAGT
This sequence comes from Penaeus monodon, assembly GCF_015228065.2. Taxonomy (NCBI): domain Eukaryota; kingdom Metazoa; phylum Arthropoda; class Malacostraca; order Decapoda; family Penaeidae; genus Penaeus; species Penaeus monodon. The sequence goes on from NW_023653421.1 coordinate 26,871, forward strand.
CGGGGAACCAGATCATGCATGTAAGGGCCAATAGTAAGAAAAAAGAAATAGCAACAGAGAAGAGGTGGTATTGAGTACCACAAGTCTGGTTATTTATAAAATTGGTTTTTAATTTTGGTTTTCAACTTCATTTTTGTCTTTTTTTTTATGCGTTGGTTTATTTTCACAAAGATAAAGAAGAAAAGGGGAGGAACTGCAATGATCCACATGACGGTTAATACAACCTGTCTCTGACAAGATTCCGGGTTTACTGACCAATTATCGCAAAGAGAAAAATAAATGTATGAGACTTACTCGTCACACTGACAATCGTGGGAAAAGAGTCATTCATAATCTTTATGCGGCATTAAAGAAAAGTATTAATGAAAAGGTTTCAATGTCTTTTGTCTGCGTGGATGAGTGATGAGTGTGTGCATTTTTGCTGTGTTTGAGCGACAGCGAGCATGAATCACTTCAAGAGGGTGAAAGGGGGGGATTAATAAGCGAAAAATGTTTTAAACTTAACCTATCTACTTTTAATTAACGGACATACCGGGGGGTCACCCCGTTATGTTCCCAATCGAACAAATAACTTGGGTTTTTTACCTGTATCAAATTTTCGAACTTTGGGAGCCAGATCTTTTAGGCGTTTAAAAACCCGGGAAATATCGGCAATCCTTGCACTATGATATGGGGAGATTCCAGTATTTTCAATATAATAAATTTTTAAAATTGCGTTACACACTCCGCTCTAGCGCCGAAAAACGTGCCCACCAATACAATGAACAATGTACAGTTAACCCCCTGGGGTTTTACGTAAAAGGAAAAGTGAGGTCAGGTCAAGTCACAACCGACAACCACAAGCGAAAAGAAAGCGTGGTCAGGTCTGGCGGGGGGAGGAAAAAAAATAAAATGAAATGATATTGTGATAATTTTAAAAATCATAACGCTTTAAAGTCGTTCGATGAAACAAAAAAATCTCTAATAATAGGGAAATTAATTAATTACTTAAAAACAAACGATATTCGGTTTTTTGACACATACTCGATCACAGGGAATGCGATTGAGGTGAAGGGAATAGTGTAAAAAAGTCCCATTTTCTGTCATTTGCTTTTTTTTTTACCCCCAAAGGTTAAAAAAATTTTCGGGAGAAGGGGAAAAGAAAAAAGAAAAAGGGGGCCCCAAAAATGTCTTCGTGGGTTTTTTTTTCTTAGACTTTCTTGGGGCGGGCCGAAAAACCGCCCGCCCTGCCCCCAGATATAACGGGTATGGAACCCTGTTACATTGGGTTTCAGGGATATTTGGGACTTTTTAAACGGCGGACTCTTTTTTAATAAGAGTTCTCACAGTATGGAAAACACGAACGATGTCAAAGGGAAAACGGTACGCGGGGGGCACATGTCAGGTCAAACCCGCTGGAGGGGAAAAGGGCGGTAGCCGACCTTTCCGCGCGGACGCTGGCGAGGTATCTCTAGGTTGGGTCCCCCTCGTAAAAAGTAGTGACCGCCCCACTGCCGAAGTGACTGAAACCTGGGGGAAAGGGAGGGGGGGAGCGAGGTGAGGTCACCGGCCCGTCTGCTACTAAACAGGAGAGAGAGAGAGAGAGAGAGAGGAAGAGAAAAGGAGAGAGAGGAGAAAAAGAGAGAGAGAAAGAAGAGAGAGAGGGAGAGAGAAAGAGAGGGAAGGGAAGATGCAGAAAACACTCACCTACACACTCACACAGAAGAGAGAGAGAGAAGATAGCAATGAAAGTGAAAAGATAAAAGAGAGAGAGAAAGGAAATAAGAGAGAAAGAAATAGGACGGAAAAAAAAGAAAAAGAAAAGAGAGGGGAAAAAGAAATAGAGGAAAAAGAAAAAAGAGAGCAGAAATAAGAAAAAAGAAATAGAGAGAGAGAGAGTATGAGAGATAGAAAGGAAAGTAAAAGAGAGAGAGAGGGAAATAGAGAGAAAAGAGAAAAAAATAGAGAGAAAAGAGAGAGAGAGAGAGAGAGAAACAGAGGAGAAGAGGGCGAGAGAGAGGGGGAAGAGGAGAGAGAGAGAGAGGAGGGGAAAAAGGAAAGGAAAAAAGAGAGAGAGAAGAGAGGAAGAGGAAAAGAGAGAGAGAGAAGGAGAGAGAAGAGAAGAAGAGAGAGAGAGAGAGGAAAGAGGAGGGAGGGGGGGGAGGGAGGGAGGGAGGGGAGAGAAGAGAGAGAGGAGAGGAAGAGAGAGAGAGAGAGAGAGAGGGAAGAGAGAGAAGAGGAGAGAAGGTTGTGTAAGAGTTATAAGCCTTTTTCTATGGCTTCGCAGTGTATGATTTGGTAAAGGGCTTGACTCTTCACTGATAAGAGTACAATACTAAGGGAACACATGAGATCATGTCTAGGGGTAAAGCGGGAGTGCGGGTGGTACATGTCAGGCCGACCCTCTAAGGGCGAAGGATAGGCTGCCCTTACCATGTCGGGCACTGGCACAAACTGACTAATTAGGTAATCTTGGTTAAGTAGTGACGTCCCCCGAACATGGGGTGTGGGAGGATGTGGACGGGGGGGGGGAAATGTACAAAAGCTGCGGGAGGTATGGAGGACAGGTGAGGTAAACCGGTCCCATTTTTTAAAGACCCTCCACACGATATTGCCCCACCTATGCCCCTCGCCCCGAGGCGCCTTAGTTTTGCCTAAAGGGTGACCAATTTGGCTGGTCATCTCGTTCTTGCGTGTGTTGTTCTTGGTGCATCTTTGTGGCTGCTCATCCTTTTTTCCCTTCTTCCTCGCCCTTTGGTGTAATCTGTCCGTCCTCGCTCCACACGTCCCCCGAAGGGCTCGCCAAGTCCCCCTTGAATTTTGGGTCGTCTAGATTTTCCTTGTAGTCCCCGTCCGAGCCTCGGGGGCTTCCTCGTTCACACTCCTCCCTGATCTCGTCCAGGTCTTCTCGGCGGCATGCTAGCCTCACCCCCTCGTAAAACTTATCTGGATCTACGGGGTCTGGCAGGAGGGGCCCCTTCGGTCTCAGGGTGGTGATACCGGCTGACGAGCTCCTGGGGTTTGACTGATTTGCGGATCCAGGGAGGGCGCCCTCCCCAGCATCCCGGGGCGACTGGTACTGCGTGGCGAGTTCCTGGGCCCTTTGCTGGATCTTGGCTTGGCAGATGGGGCCTGTCGCTTATCTTGGGGGGGCTTAATACCGCTTGATAAAAAACCGGCGCGGCCTATGGGGATCTTCCGGGGATGTCCCTTCCCCCAGCATCTAAGGTGACCGGGTTCTGCACGGGCCCCCTTTCTGTCGGTCGGTTATCGTCAGCCCCACATCAGTAGCGATCTCCCTGCCTGGCTTGAAAATACCAACCGTCTCTGATAGATATAGAAAATAAGGGAAACGCAATGGCAATCTGCAAGGATTTTCGTCATGCAAGAAGAAAAAAATGTAAAATCATGTAAAGTCCTTGGCCCGACCCAAAAGTGTGGGCAAAGAGATACATATAGATCTTTACGCAACCTCAAAAGCAAAAAACCCCATTAGAAGAGTTTCATGTCGGGGTTTTGCGGGGGATGACTAGTAAGTGTGGTGTGTTGGCGTGTTTAGCCCCAATGAGCATAATGAGGTGAAAGGACCTAAAATAAATAAAATTTTTTCAACTCCCCAACAAAAAATTTT
>NW_023653422.1:0-4927 GCF_015228065.2 Penaeus monodon
ATTTTTAAAAATTTTTTTACATTATACACCATAAAAATAATAATAATGATAAAATACATAATAATATTAATAACAATATTATAAAAATTAGATTTTTTTTTATTTACTTATTATTTTATTTTGTTATTATTACAGTTTAATAATTTTTTTTGGGGAAAAATACTAAAAATTTAAAATAATAATAAAAATGAAAAAATATAATAATAATAATAATAACAATAATAAAAACGATAATAAACATAATATAATAATAATAATGATTAAAAAATGAAATAAGTAAATAATAAAATTTTTAAATCATCAAAAGTTTCCAAAATTTTCCCTTTTTTCCACTTTTATCATCATTATTTTCATGATTTAAAGATTTCTGGTAATTGTTATCATTTTACCCCAATAATTGCCAAATCATCAAAAGAATGGGAAAAACGTCATTTTGGAGTCTACTCTACAAAGGGTATATTTCCTAGATTTTTTCCGTTTTTCACTTTTTTGGGGTTTTTTTTTTTTTTTACCTTTTTTATTATATATGGCCAAATTCTGTTATTATCATCATTATTTTCATGATTATCTCATTATTATCGTTTTTCCTCTCATTATATCATTTTCATCATTTCTCATCATTTTCATCATTTTGCAATTATTTAAACTCATTATTGCAATTTTATATAGAATATAGATATAACAAATATCGTGTATATATAAAATAAATTATATATATATAATATATAATATATTATATATATATAATATATTATATTATATATTTATTTAAATTTATATATCATTTTAAAATTTTACTATATATTATATATTTTATTTATATATATTTATATATAATAATATTATTATAATATTATATATATATATATTATAGCTATATAAAAAGTAAATAATTTATATAATTTTATAATATATTATATATTAAAAAATATTATTATATATATATATATATAAATATGTAATTAATCAGTACCCCCCACTCACACACCAAAAACACCCACCACACAAACACACACCAATATTAACAAAAATAGATATATAGAAGATAATAGATAGTAGATAGTAATGGATACATACACACCAAACACAAAACCACCCCAAACACAACACACATATATATTTATAAAATAATATAATATATATATTAATATAATTTATATATTATTATATATATCATATATATAACTAAAAATAAATATATATATATATATATTATATATAATATATATTATATATATTATATAAAATAATATATATATATTAATATATTAATTAAAATATATATATATTATTATAATACACACACACACACACCACCACAAAAACCTTCCGTGTGTGTGTGTTGTATGTATATACATAAATATATATAAATAAATTTTATAATATATATATATATTATATATATATATATATAAAATATATATTATATATATATATATATATAATTTTATGTATATATAATATTTTATATATATATATATATATAATAATTATATAATTTTATTATATATAAAAATGTGTGTGGTGTGTGTGTTTGTATGTGTGTGTGTGTGTTTTGTGTGTGTGTGTGTGGGGTTTTTTGTGTGGTTTGTGTACTAATTTATTTTCTATATAAATTTTTAATTATATATATATATATTTTAAAATATATATATATTTAATAATTATTATATATATATATTATTATTTTCAAAAGGAAAACCCGTCGTCAAGGCCCCGGTGGCCGACTGGTTTTTGAGATCGGACTCAAGACTGTCACGACGGCAAACTGAGTTCAAAAGGGTTCGGTCACCGGGCCCGGGGCCGTACATACATATCATATATATGTATGTATGTTATTACATATAATTTATTATATATATGTATAATATATATATATATATATATATAAAATATATATATATATATTATTATATTAAAAATACTTGATGTTGTATAATATATTTATATATATTTAATTACATATAATTATTATATTATAAAACCCTCATATTATATTATATTATTAAAAATATATTATATTATAATATATTATAATTTATTTATATATTTTATATATTTGCGTGTGTGGGTGTGTGGTTATGCTGTGTGTGGACGTGTTTGTGTGTGTTGTGTGTGTGGGGTTTTGTGTACTAATATATATATATTTAAAATTTATTTTATATATATTATATTATATATATATTTTATAATTTTTTATTATATATATCTTTTTATTATAAAATTATATATATATAATATATAATATCATGGAAGCCCAGATCTGAAGCCCCCGGGGGCCGGTGGTTAGAGCACAGACTCAAGACTATCACGACGGCAATCTGGTTTTGAGGGTTCGAGCACCGGCCGAGGTTTTTCCCTTGGGCAAGGGCCCTTTACCTCGATTCCTACGTACCCTGGGGGTCCAACCACCCCAATAATTTGGGGGTCCCCCAAACCGGGAATTAAAAGAATGATTCCTAAAAAGGGACACCGGCCTCTCCTGGAAAAGGGAAATTTGGTACCCTACCACGTACTCACTCCAAAAGGGTCACAACATGAAAACTACAATTCAGTATCATGCTGTGCCACGGCGGGTCAGACATGAACCTACCGTTAAAAGAAGAAATATTTATTTGTGGGGATATATGTGTGTGTGTGTTTGTGTTGTGTTGTTTGTACATATGTAAATATATATGTATATTTCTATTATATATTTTATATATAATATAAAATAATATATATATATTTTTATATATATATTATATACAAACACCACACACACTATTGTCACCCACACATACACACGCCACACACACACACATACACCCCACCACAACAACAACACACCAACACAACACACCACACACACCATATATAATTTTTATATATATATTATATTTATATATATATATATATATATATATATATATACTATTTTGTGTGTTTTGGTGTGGTTTTTTGTGTGTATGTTGGTGTGTGTGCGTATATATATATATTATATATATATATATATAATTATAATATATTATATTTATTATTATATATATATATTTTTAATATGTGTGTATATATATATATAATATTATAATTATATAATTTTTAATTTTATATATATATATTTTATTTAAATTTTTTATATACGTATTGTATATTTTACATTATATGTGTTGTATAATTAAATTTTATTTTATTATTATTATATATATATATATAATATATATTAAAATTATATATATTTTATATATATTATATATATTATCTATTATTATTTCCATGTATATCCTGTTTTTAAAAATTTTATATTATATTTTAAAATATATTATATTTAATTTATTTTTATTTATACCCTTTATTATATTTTTTTTTTTATATTTTATAATATATATATTATTTTTATGTATTTATATATATTTTATATATTATTTATCTATTTATCTATTTATATATATAGCTTATAAAAAGAAAAATATATAAATTTTAAAATATATAATTATATATATATTATATATATATGTTATTATATCTTTATATATATTTATATTTATTATAATATTATATCTATATAACCCACCCCACACACCACAAACACCACACAACACACACACACACAACACACACACACACACAACCCCCACACCACTATTATATTATTATATATATATATATATATATAAAATATATATTTTAATTTTGTGTAGTATATTTAAAACTTATTATATATTATATATATAATTATTATAATATATTAATTATTAAAATATATAATTATATTATATATTTACACATGTATATATACTGTATATATTTAAATTTTTTTAATATATATATATAATTTATATTGTATTATTTTATAAAATTTTATATTTTTTATATATATTTATTATTTATTATTTAATATTAATTATAATAAAAAATATATTTATATAAAATATATAATTATATATATAATTATATAAAATTTTATATTATTATAATATTATATTAATTTTATACAATAATTTCACACCACCACAACACAAAACACACACCACACACAAAACACACACACCACACAACACCCAAAAACACACACAACACACACACACACACAAATATATATATTTTTTTATATATATATTATATATATATATATATATATATATATATATATTATAACCACACACACAGTGTTTTGTGTTTGTGTGTGTGTATGAAAATATTCTATATATATTATATATAATATATATTAATATATATTATATATATAATAATATTTATAAAATATATATAATACTAATAATATAAATAAATAAATAAATATTATATATTATTATATATATTATAAAATTTATTAAATAATATACTATAAAATAAATATTATATATATTATTATTTTTTATATATTTATATATTTATATAATATATATATATATATTAAAATTATTTAAAATATTTCATAATATATATATATTATATATAATATATATTTTATAAAATTTTATATTATTATATATGTATACATACAGAAACACACAGACACACAAAAAACACACCTTTCTGTGTGTGGTATTATATGAATAATAAATATATGTATATATGTATATATGTTATTTATATATATATATATATATATATATAATATATATATATAATATATAATATTAAATTTTAAATATATATTATTATGTATGTATGTATTATATATTATATATTATGAACTTATATATATAATTTTTATATATTATAATTTTATATATTTTATATTATATAATATTTTTTTATATATATTTATATATGTGTGTGTGTGTGTGTGTGTGTTATGTGTGTGTGTGGTGTGTATGTGTGTGTGTGTGTGTGTGTGTTTGTGTCTAATATATATATTAATATATATATTAATAATATATATATATATATATAATTATATACTATATATATATACATATTATATATATATATATATTAAAAA
>NW_023653423.1:0-4927 GCF_015228065.2 Penaeus monodon
TTGGGGTAATTACCACCCCATCTTCTCTGTTGCCTTTCTTTTTCTCTTACTCTGGCCCTTACGTGTATGATCTGGCCCCCCGACTTTATATTGCAGTCGGACCGACACGGCACCGAAGGAGGACCCTTAGGATGCTGTAAGAAGGACGTCATCGAAGATCGCCATAGGCCCACGGACCAGGATTTTCGTCAGAAAAGGTGTTGCCTGCCAGACTCCCCGTAGAATCCAGCGAACCAACACCTTTGCCGCAGGTATCAGTCGCCCAGAATGCTTTTGCCTGGCGGACGCCTGCAGATCCGGTCACTCCAGGAGCTCGTAGCGCAGATATCAGCAGCCCCGAGATGCCGCCCCTGCCCCGACGCCCGTAGATCCGGATGAAGATTACGAGGACGTGTGGACGCGAGAAGGACCTGGACGAGATCTGTGAGGACGTGTGGATAATCGAGGACGAGCAGATTACACCAGGGACCAGGAGGATGAGGACAACATGGACGAGCAGCCACGAAGTTGAACCAGGATAACGCACGAGAACGAGACGACCAGCCAAGTTAGGTCACCCTTGAAGGCGCCTCGAGGGCGAGGCGCGAGTAGGTGGCCGAGCAATATAAGATGTGGTAATTCTATTTCGGGTTACAGGATGTGGATAATTCTATTTCTATTACCAGTGGACCAAGTGGATGTTTTACACGTGGATCCAAAATGTCACAAATAAGAACCACCCGCTCAGCGAGGGCGGAGGTCACATTTCATATCTGACCTCGTTTGACCGGGAGTTCGTGTGAAGCACCGACGCGGTAGGGTCACCTCTCGCCTCCCTCCGGGGGAGTTCGTGCTAAGCTATCACCGCGCTAAGGTCAGCCCTCGCCTCCCTCCAGGTGGGCTGACCGTGACCTCCGCGCGGCCCGAAAAACCCGTATAACTAAACATGTCGTGTTTTTATACTGCGTGGTGTCAACTTTTCAGAAATAAAGAGTCAAGCCGAATACCAGTATCAATACCCCTGCAAGCCAATGTAATTGGGTTCTAATTTCCCCTTACAATAGGATAATTCCATGAGCAATAGACTGGCTAGTGTCTGTAATATATCAACCAAGGAGCAAAAGCCTTGAACTTTTTAGCGTATAAAGTTAATTCATAGCGGTAAAAATGATTCAAGGAAGTTCATCCCATCGCAAATAATTACCACATCATATGACTCGGGCACGTTGGAGATACCTACCATGTCGTTTTTAGCGACGTACATTATAGGCTTTCAAGTTTTACCATATCTAGTGACATGTATTTGATATACTACTAAAATAGCACAAAAAACATTTTATGTATATTTCTATTATGAATTTTGAATTAAGAAACAAATGATTGAATGAAGAAGGATAAAACTGAGAAATATAAATCCTTAACTGAGACGTGAGTAAAATATATTGAAAAGTATTGTTCTCTAATTAGCTAAAGGGTAACAAAACGAAAAGATGTTTCAACAGGTTCAAGTAATATTTCCCGTAAAGGGCAAACATGTTGAAGATCCTTCTGCTTTGGAGTTTCGGAGATGCTACAAAAGGGACATAAAATAATTATAATACATTACATACATACACCACACACACACACACACACACACACACACACACACCACACACACACACAAAACACACACACACACCAACACACAACACACCACAAAATATAGTTGTATAATATATATATATATATATTATATAATATATATATATTATATATATATATATATATATATGATATATAAAATATATATATTTTATTAATTATATAATATATATATATATATATATATATATTATATATAAAATTTACATATAACATAAAATACATATATACATGTATACATACATACAAAATATAATATATATATATAGATATATAATATAAATATTTTCTTCAAGTGCCTTGTCCTTCAGGGCGTTGGCGATCATGATTTTCCTTTCCTTTTCTGTCTGTTGACAAGTTAAGAAAGTTCTAAGTCACTTCTGCCCATATTGAGATCTTGTTCAAAATGGTGATGAACTTCTGCCTTTGTCTACCCCTGTTTTCTCCCCTTCCATCTTTCCTGTTACCACTAAGTTTTCCAATCCTTTACATCTCATTACGTGTCCTAAAATTGCATCGTTTTTTCCTGATAACTTTCATCAAGGTTCTTTAACTCCTGCTCTTCTTAAAATTTTTCATTAGTAACTTTTTCTGGTCCATGAAATCCGGGAGCATTCTTCTGAGGAACCACATTTTCTACTGATTTTTTTTCTTTCTTTCATATTTTCATTGACTGTCTAAGCATCACACCCATAAAGCAAAACTGACCACACCTAGCATTCTAACACTCCAACTTTGTTTTTTATCTTCAACTGTCTGTTCTTAAAGACAGCACTCATCTTGTTGAAGACTTCTTTTGCCATATACCAATTCTTTTCTTTATTCAGTTACACTTCTTCCATCTGATGTTATCAAACTACCCAAGTATGTGAATTTCTCAACATTCTTTATTTCTTCACCTTTGATATTCAAAGAGCATTTTGGTGTTATATTCTTCTTTGATATCACATACATTCGTCTTCTTGATGTTTATCTGAAGACCCCTCTTCTCACTTTCCGTTACAACCCTTTTCAATATTTTGAAGATCTGTTTTCTGTTTTGCTATTAGTACAGGGTCATCTGCATATCTCAAGTTGTTAATATTGATACCTCCAACTTTCACACCTGGCATGTTTTTAATCTCTTTAAAAAAATTTCACTGTATAAGTTAAACAGAGTTGGTGATAATACACACCCTTGTCTTACACCTCTCTTGACTGATGTCCACTCACTTATTTCTCCGTCTATTCTGATGGCAGCACTCTGTTCCCATATAAGTTTCTAATCAGTTGTAAGTCCTTTCCATCAATATCTAATGCTTCCAACATTCTTAACATTTTCTTCAAATGTTTTGCTACCTAGTCAATGAAACATAGGTATAAGTCTGTCTATAGTCAATGAAACATAGGTATAAGTCTGTCTAAACTTCTATCGCTCTTTCCTCCCAACATTCTCAATATAAATATTGCATTCCGAGTCCCTTTTCCCCTCATATATGCATTCTGTTCTTGCGATATTTCTTCCTTATTTTGGTCTTCATTCTCTTGAGCAAAACGTTCAGGATCAATTTTGTAATGTGGTTCATTAAAAATTATTATCCTGTGGAGTTCACATTCAATTGCTCCCAGGTTTCTTGGGAAAGCGCATGAATACAGAAATTGTTGAGGTCAGTTGGAATGAGACCTGTGTTGTAGATGTTGTTTGCAATTTCAGTTACTTTTTGAACTCCAAAACCCCCCAGTTCTATTTCCAACTCTATTGCTATGTTATCCGGTCCTGTAGCCTTACCATTTTTCATTCTATGAAGTGCATACTGTACTTCTTCCTGCAATTATGCTTGGTCCATCTACTTCTTTCCTGATAACAGGCCTTCCACCTCTTCCATCTTCAAACAGTTCATTGATGTACTCTGTCCCATCTGCTCATGATGTCTTCTTTCTCCAGGAGTATATTTCCATCTTTTGCTCTTATGCATCCACTTGAAACGCACATTTTCCGTCCCATAATTTCTTTGATTTCCCGATGCATATTCCTCGCATCTTTATTATTTAAGCTCTCAACTTGCTCACATTTGCTGTTGAGCCATGTTTCTTTTCCTTGTTGGGATTTTTTTTTTAATGCTTTCATTAAGTTGTTTGTATTTTTCTATATTTTCTTGCTTCGTAGCCCTTCTTTTATCCATCATGTCAAGTATTTTCAGCTGTCATCCATTTTTGTTTCGCCTTTGTTTTCTCTTTTTGGGAGAACACTCTCCGCTACCTCAATAATGGCGTCTCGAAAAATAACCCAAGCATCTGGTGTTTCATTTACGTTCTCCCAAAGCACTATAGCGATTTTTAACTTCTATTGTAAACTGTTCTTTCATTTCTGGATTATGTTTGAGTTCCCCAAAACCCCAAGTTTTGGTGTTTCTTTTTGGGTTTTTTTAGTTTTCTGAGCTTAACCTGCAGATGACAAACTAGCAGGACATGATCACTGGCACAATCTGCTCCGGGGTACCCTTTTAACTGTTGAACTGCGTTCCTAATCTTCTGATTAACCCGTTATGTAATCGATTTTATTACGACTTTTTATCGCCTGGACTTTCCTGTGTACAAAACCTTCTAGGATGGTGTTGGAACCAGGGATCATAATCTCTTGGTTATTTTCCTGACACCATCAACCCATCTTTCTCCTCTTACATTTCGTGGTTCCAAGACCATGGGTCCAACAATAAATTTTCCCTTTTCTTCCTTTTCCTACTTTACATTCATATCTCCCATGATTAAAATAATCTCCTGTGATTTACATTGTTTTCTTGCCTTCTCTAAATCCTCCCTAGAATGCCTCCATTTCTTTATCTGGGATGCTCTGATGTTGGAGCATATACCTGAATGATGGATAGATTAAAAGGTTGCCCTTTCAATTTCATCAACACGATTCTTTCCGAAATAGCCCAGAATCCCATCACACTCTTTGATTCTTTCTGTGTCCAGTATTGCCCCTACACCATGTTGACATCTTTCGCCTCCTGAAAATATTATGGTCTTGTTATCACTAATTATCTTTCCTGTTCCTGTCCATCTTATTTCACTTATTCCTAGTATGTTAATCTTTAACCGATCCCCTTTCTCGTTTTACATTCTCTTTGTTTTCCTGTCTCACTCATTGTTCTTACATTCCACGTTCCATTCTCAATGGTTCTTTTTTGCGAACAGCAGCTTGATGAGGGTCTGGTCTGGGTAAGGAAAGGGAGCTCAAGAGAGAAAGGGTGGAGGGAGGGAGGGGGGGGGATAAGGAGCGAAGGAGATGGGGAGCTTAAGAAGGAAGAAAAAGGAGGTAAGA
>NW_023653424.1:0-4927 GCF_015228065.2 Penaeus monodon
TGATAAGATATATTACCAGAATTGTATTAATCATAACAAAAATGATGATAGAAGTGAGAATAAAGAGAATTTTGATAACATTTGAATATTATTAATATTATTATAATTATTATTGTTTCATTATTATTATTATTATTATTATTACTATTATCTTAATTATTAGTATTATTGCCAAAAAATCATTATAACTATAATAATAAAAAACAATAAGAATAAGTATAATGATAATAATAATAAGCTATGGTTATAATATTGTTATTAGTATTATTATTGTTATTATTATCATTATTATTATTTAAATGGTATATAATTGCAAAAATAATTATTATAACAGTAATAATTACAGTAATAACGATACTAATTAAGATTATGATATAAATAATTATTATAAAATCATTATTATTGTTATTATTTTTGTTATTACTATCATATTGTTGTGGTTATTTGTATTATTGCAAAAAAAATATACTATAACTCTTATAATTGCAATAATAATGATAAACAATTGCAATAATGATGATAATAATTGCAATAATGATGATAATGATGATGATAATGATGATAATGATGATGATAACGTAATAATGATGATAAACATGAAAAATGATGATGATAATAACAGGAATTGTGTCCATATATAATATAAAAAAGGTATAAAGAAAAACAATCCCAAAAGTCGAATAAGCGGCAAAAACTAGCGATATATAGCCTTATGAGAGTATACTCCAAATGACGTTTTTTTTTTTGATTTCTTTGGTGATTTTCGGTAATTATTAGGGTAATAATGATAATAATTACCAGAATGTATAATCATAACAATAATGATGATAAAACTAAGAATAAAGACAATTTTTATAACATTTCAATATTATTATATTATTATGATGATGATGATGATGATGATGAAAGATGATTATTATATTATTATTATTATTATTTTATTATTATTTATTATTTTTTTACTATTATCTTAATTTTTAGTATTATTGCCAAAATTTTCTATTATAACTGTAAAATAAAAATAATAATAAAATTATAAGTATAATAAAATATGCTAGTGATTAATATTGTTTTTAGTATTATTTTTGTCATTATTATCATTATTATTATTTGTACTGGTAGTATAATTTCAAAATAATTATTATAACAGTAATTATTACAGTAATAGCGATACTAATTAAGATAATGATATAAATAATTATTATAAAATCGTTATTATTGTTATTATTATTGTTATTACTATCATTATTGTTGTGGTTATTAGTATTATTGCAAAAATATATACTATAACTCCAATAATTTCAATAATAATGATAACAATTGCAATAATGATGATAATAATTGCAATAATGATGATAATGATGATGATAATGATGATAATGATGATAATAATGATGATAACGATAATAATGATGATAAACATGAATAATGATGATGATAATAACAGGAATTGTGTCCATATATAATATAAAAAAGGTATAAGAAAAAAAATCCCAAAAGTCGAAAAAGCGGCAAAATCTAGCGATATAATAGCCTTTTGAGAGAATACTCCAAACTGACGTTTTTTCGATTTCTTTGGTGATTTCGGCAATATTAGGGTAAAAATGATAATAATTAACAGAATTGTATTAAACATAACAATAATGATGATAGAAGTGAGAATAAAAAGAATTTTGATAACATTTTAATATTATTAATATTATTATTATTATTATTATTATTATCATTATTATTATTATTATTTACTATTATCTTAATTATTAGTATTATTGCCAAAAAAATGATTATAACTGTAATAATAACAGAAATAATAATAATAATAATAATAATAATAATAATGCTAGTGGTTATAATATTGTTATTAGTATTATTATTGTTATTATTATCATTATTATATTTGTTTCTGGTATTATAATTGCAAAAATAATTATTATAACAGTAAAATTACAGTAAAACGATACTAAATTTGGATAATGATATAAATAATAATTATAAAATCGTTATTTTTGTTATTATTATTCTTATTACTATCATTATTGTTGTGGTAATTAGTATTATTGCAAAAATATATACTATAACTCCAATAATTGCAATAATAATGATAACAATTGCAATAATGATGATAATAATTGCAATAATGATGATAAGATGATGATAAATGATGATGATGAATTTATGATGATAACGATAATAATGATGATAAATATGAATAATGATGATGATAATACCAGGAATTGTGTCCCCTATATAATATAAAAAGGTATAAGAAAAACAATCCCAAAAGTCGAAAAAGCGGCAAAATCTAGCGATATATAGCCTTTTGAGAGTATACTCCAAAATGACGTTTTTTTCGATTTCTTTGGTGATTTCGGCAATTATTAGGGTAATAATGATAATAATTACCAGAATTCTATTAATCATAACAATAATGATGATAAAAGTGAGAATAAAGAGAATTTTGATAACATTTCATATTATTATTATTATTATTATTATTATTATCATTATTATTATTATTATTATTATTATTATTATTACTATTATCTTAATTATTAGTATTATTGCCAAAAAATCTATTATAACGGTAATAATAACAATAATAATGATAAGTATAAGTATAATAATAATAATGCTAGTGATTATAATATTGTTATTAGTATTATTATTGTTATTATTATCATTATTATTATTGTACTGGTAGTATAATATCAAAAATAATTATCATAACAGTAATAATTACAGTAATAACGATATAATTAAGATAATGATATAAATAACTATTATAAAATCGTTTATTATTGTTATTATTATTGTTATTAAATATCATTATTGTTGTGTTTATTAGTATTATTGCAAAATATATACTATAACTCCAATAATTGCAATAATAATGATAACAATTGCAATAATGATGATAATAATTGCAATAATGATGATAATGATGATGATAATGATGATAATGATGATGATAACGATAATAATGATGATAATCATGATAATGATGATGGTAATAACAGGAATTGTGTCCATATATAATATAAAAAAGGTATAAGTAAAACATTCCCAAAAGTCTAAGAAGCGGCAAAATCTAGTGAATATAGCCTTTTGAGATTATACTCCAAAATGACGTTTTTTCGATTTCTTTGGTGATTTCGGCAATTATTAGGGTAATAATGATAATAATTACCAGAATTGTATTAATCATAACAATAATGATGATAAAAGTGAGAATAAAGAGAATTTTGATAACATTTGAAAATAATTAATTAAATTATTAATTATTTTAAATTTAAAATTATTATATTATTATTGTATTATTATTAATTATTATTATTATTATTACTACTACGACTATTATTATTATTATTATTACTATTATCTGAATTATTAGCATTATTACCAAAAAATCTATTATAACTGTAATAATAACAATAATAATAAGTATAAGTATAATAATAATAATGATAGTGGTTATAATATTGTTATTAGTATTATTATTGATATTATTATCATTATTATTATTTGTACTGGTAGTATAATTGCAAAAATAATTATTATAAAAGTAATAATTACAGTAATAACGATACTAATTTGATAATGATATAAATAAGTTATTATAAAATCGTTATTATTGTATTATTATATTGTTATTACTATCATTATTGTTGTGGTTATTAGTATATTGGGGAATATATACTATAACTCCATAATTGCAATATAATGATAACAATTGCAATAATGATGATAATAATGCAATAATGATGATAATGATGATGATAATGATGATAATAAAAACGATGATGATAACGATAATAATGATGATAATCTGATAATAGATATAACAGGATTGTGTCCATATATAATATAAAAGGTATAAGAAAAACATTCCCAAAAGTCGAAAAAGCGGCAAAATCTAGCAAAATATAAACTTTTGAGAGTAAACTCCAAATGACGTTTTTTCGATTTCTTTATGATTTCGGAATTAATTAGGTAATAATGATAATAATTACCAGAATTGTATTAAACATAACAATAATGATGATAGAAGTGAGAATAAAGAGAATTTTGATAACTTTGAATATTATTAATATTATTATATTATTATTATTATTATCATTATTATTATTATTATTATTACTATTAACTTAATTATTAGTATTATTGCCAAAAATCATTATAACTTAATAATAACAAATAAAAATAAGTATAATGTAATATAATAATGCTACTGGTTATAATATGTTTTTTATTATTATGTTATTATTATCATTATTATTATTTGTACTGGTATTATAATTCAAAATATTATTATAACAGTAATAATTTTCAGTAATAACGATACTAATTAGATTATGATATAAATAATATTATAAAATCATTATTATTGTTATTATTATTGTTTATTACTATCATTATTGTTGTGG
This sequence comes from Penaeus monodon, assembly GCF_015228065.2. Lineage (NCBI taxonomy): Eukaryota > Metazoa > Arthropoda > Malacostraca > Decapoda > Penaeidae > Penaeus > Penaeus monodon. The sequence continues at coordinate 4,425 of NW_023653424.1, forward strand.
TTATTAGTATTATTGCAAAATATATAGTATAACTCCAATAATTGCAATAATAATGATAACACATTGCAATAATGATATGATAATAATTGCAATAATGATGATAATGATGATGATATGATTAATGATGATTGATTATACGATAATAATGATGATAACATGAATAATTGATGATGATAATAACAGGAATTGTGTCCATATATAATATAAAAAGTATAGAAAAACAATCCTAAAAGTTCAATAAGCGGCAAAATCTAGCGATATATAGCCTTAATGAGAGTATACTCCAAAATGACGTTTTTTTCGATTTCTTTGGTGATTTCGGTAATTATTAGGGTATAATGATAAATTACAAATTGATCATCATAAGATAATATGATAAAGTAGAATGAAATTGATAACATTCAATATATATGTAATATAATGTAGATGAATGATGATTAATTATTTTATTATATTATTATATTAATTATTATTATATTTAGTATTATTATTTGTTAATTATT
>NW_023653426.1:0-4926 GCF_015228065.2 Penaeus monodon
TTGCATTATATATTAATTTACATCTAACTAATAACAACTACAATTAAAAAGTAATAACAAATAATAACAATAGTAACGTTTTTATAATCATTATTTATATCATTATTTAAATTAAATATCGTTATTACTGTAATTATTACTGTTATAATAATTATTTTTACAATTATATTACCAGAAAAAATAATATAATGATAATAATAACATAATAATATTAATAACAATATTATAACAATTAGTATTATTATAATTATACTTATTATTATTATTATTTTATTATATTACAGTTTAATAATATTTTTTGGCAATAATACTATAATTAAAGTAATAATAATATATAATAATAATGATAATAATAATAATAATAATAATAATAATAGTAATAATAATATAATAATAATGATAATAATGATTAATATGATAATAGTAATATATTACTAATCATCAAATGTTATCCAAATTCTCTTTATTCTCACTTTCATCATCATTATTTCATGATTAATAGAATTCTAGTATTATTATCATATTACCCTAATATTGCCAGAATCATCAATAATGGAAAACTCATTTTGGAGTTACTCTCAAAAGGCTATATTTCGCTAGATTTTTGCCGCTTTTTCGACTTTTGGGATTTTTTTTCTTTTACCTTTTCTTATTATAAATGGACACAATTCCTGTTATCATCATTATTATCATGATTATCATCATTATTATCGTTATCATCATCATTATCATCATTATCATCATAATTATCATCATTATTGAAATTATTATAATCATTATAGCAATTATTATCATTACTATTGAAATTATTACAGTTATAATATATAATTTACATCTATACTAATACAACTACAATAATAATAGTAATAAAAATAATAATAACAATAATAACGTTTTTATAATCATTATTATATCATTATTTCAATTAATACGTTATTACTGTAATTATTACTGTTATAATAATTATTTTTTTCAATTATACTACCATAAAATAATTTATATGAATAATTAACAATAATAATATTAATAACAATATTATAACAATAGTATTATTATAATTAACTAATATTATTATAATTATTATATTATATTACGTTATAATAATTTTTGGCATATACTAATTAAGTTAAAATATATAATAAATAATAATAATAATAATAATATTAATAATAATAATAATATAATAATAATAATAATAATAATAATAATATAATATAATAATATATAATATATAATATTATAATACATCAAATGTATCCAATTCTCTTATTCTCACTTTATCTCATTATTGTCATATATAATCATTAGAATTCTGGTAATTATTATCATTATTACCATAATAATAATTAATAATAATAATAAAATAATATAATAATAAATAATAATATAATATATATAATATATAATAAAATTATAATATATATATAATAATATATCAAATGTAATGCAAATCACTTATATCTCACTTTATCACAATTTTTCATGATTTATAGATTATTGTAATTATTAATATTATTACCCTATATTAATTCCAAATCATTCAATGAATGAAAAAAAACGTCATTTTGGAAGTCTACTCTCAAAAGGCTATATTTCGCAATTTGCCCTTTTTCGTTTTGGGATTTTTTTCTTTTACCTTTTTTTATTATATTGGACAAATTCCTGTTATTATCATCATTATTCATTGATTATCATCATTATTATCGTTATCATATCATTATATCTCATCATCATTATATCATCATTATCATTATCCTTATTATTATCATCATTATTTCAATTATTATCATTATTAATTGCAATTATGATTTTATAATATTATACATCTAATATATAATAACAACAATACAATAATATATAGTTATACATAATAATAAATAATACTTTTATAATCTTATTTTATTTATTATTATTTCAATTAATTATCTTATTACTAGTAATTATACTTATAATAAATATTTATTACAATTATAACACATTAAAAATTATATAATATAATAATACATATATATATTGTACAATATTATAACAATTTATTATTGATAATTATACTTATTATATTATATGTTATATATTAAGTTATAATATATATTATTTAGGCAATAATACTAATATTAAATAATGAATAATAATAATAATATATATAATAATAATAGACTAATAAATAATAATAATAATAATAATACAATAATATAATATATATTATATTATATATTAATGATAATTATTAATAATTTTAATATCAAATGTTTATTCCAATTCCTTAATTTCACTTTTATCATCATTATTGTAAGATTAATAGATTCTGGTATATATCAATTATATTATTCCTAATATTGCCAGATCATCAAATTGATTTGGAATAAAACGTATTTTGGATCTACTCTCTAAAGGCTATATTTCGCTAGATTTTGCCATTTTTCGACTTTTGGATTTTTTTTTATATTACCTTTTTATATAATGGACAAATCCTGTTATTATCATCATTTTATATAATTTATCATCATTTTATCGTATTATCATTATCATTTATCATCATTATTCAATTAAATCTATATTTGCAATTATTATCATCTATTCAATTATTTATATATTGCAATATTGCAGTTAAATATATAATTTTATCATCTATACTAATAACAACTACAATATAATGTTAATAACTATAATATAAAATAATACGTTTTTATAATCATTATTTATATCATTATTTCAATTAATATATTATTATGTAATATATGTTAATAATATATTTTTTACAATATTCTACATAAAAATAATAATAATAATAATAAAAATTTAATATTATACAATATTATAACAATTAGTAATTATTATATTATACTTATTATTATTATTATGTTATTATTACAGTTATAAATATTTTTTGGCAATAATACAATAATAAAGTAATAATAATAATAATAATAATATAATAATAATAATATAATAATACATAATTAATAATATAATAATAATAATAATAATAATGATAATAATGTAAGAATATATAATAATGATATAATGTAATCAATATTATAATCATCAAATGTTATCCAAATTCTCTTTATTCTCACTTTTATCATCATATTGTCATGATTAATAGAATTCTGGTAATTATTATCATTATTACCTAATAATTGCCAAAATTATCAAATGAATGGAAAAAACGTCATTTTGAAGCCTACTCTCAAAAGGCTATATTTCGCTAGATTTTGCCGCTTTTTCGACTTTTGGGATTTTTTTCTTTTACCTTTTTTTATTATATATGGACACAATTCCTGTTATTATCATCATTATTATCATGATTATCATCATTATTATCGTTATCATCATCATTATTGCAATTATTGCAGTTATAATATATAATTCTACATCTATACTAATAACAACTACAATAATAATAGTAATAACAATAATAATAACAATAATAACGTTTTTATAATCATTATTTATATCATTATTTCAATTAATATCGTTATTACTGTAATTATTACTGTTATAATAATTATTTTTACAATTATACTACCAGTAAAAATAATAATAATGATAATAATAACAATAATAATATTAATACCAATAGTATAACAACTTAGTATTATTTAATTATACTTATTATTATTATTATTGTTATTATTACAGTTATATATATTTTTTGGCAATAATACTAATAATTAAAGTAATAATAATAATAATAATAATAATAATAATAATATAATATAATAATAATAATAATATAATATAAAAATATATAATAATGATAATAATAATGATAATGTAATAATATTAATAATCATCAAATGTTATCCAAATTCTCTTTATTCTCACTTTTATCATCATTATTGTCATGATTATAGAATTCTGGTAATTATTATCATTATTACCCTAATAATTGCCAGAATCATCAATGATGGAAAAAACGTCATTTTGGAGTCTACTCTCAAAGGCTATATTTCGCTAGATTTTGCCGCTTTTTCGACTTTGGATTTTTTTCTTTTACCTTTTTTTTATTATATATGGACACAATTCCTGTTATTATCATCATTATTATCATGATTATCATCATGATTAGCGTTATCATCATCATTTCTCATTATCATCATTATTATTATTATGCAATTATTATCATCATTATTGCAATTATTATCATTATTATTGCAATTATTGCAATTATTATATATATTTTACATCTATACTAATAACAACTACAATAATATAGTAATAACATATAATAACAATAATAACGTTTTTATAATCATTATTTATATCATTATTTCAATTAATATCGTTATTACTGTAATTATTACTGTTATAATAATTATTTTTACAATTATACTACCAGAAATAAAATAGATAATATAACATAATATATTAATAACATATTATAACAATTAGTTTATTATAATATACTTATTATATTATTGTTATTATACGTTTAATATTTTGGCTATTAATATTAAAGTTAAATAATAATTAATAAATAATAATAAAATAATAAATATAATAATATAATATAATAGTATAATAATATAATTTATCCAATTCTTTATCTCTTACATTATTTATGATTAATAAATTCTGATTTTATCTTATACCATATTCCGAATCACAATGATGAAAAACTCATTTGGAGTCTACTTCAAGTATTTCGCTGATTGCGCTTTTCGATTGTTTTTTTTACTTTTTTTTATTTATATGACAATTCCTGTTTTCATCATTATTATCAGATTCATCATTATCGTTATCATTTATCAATCATCATTATCATCATATCATCATTATCAATTATTTACTTTTGCAATATTATCATATTTGCATTATTGCATTTATATATTTTCATTATCTAATAACATAAATAAGTATACAAATAAATAACAATTAAATCGTATTAGTAATTTTACTGTTATATAATTTTTTTTACATTAT
>NW_023653427.1:0-2500 GCF_015228065.2 Penaeus monodon
TTTTTTTACGACTCGTGCCTTTCCAGCCGTCACACCTTCCCATTCATCGGGTTTGAATTGGCACCGGCACGCAACATGCCACTGGACTTGTGGACGCCCATGACGGTGACAATCGAGGGAAGTTCCTTGTCTAGGGGAACAACGCGCCGGCCGGTGATTCGCAACACTCGAAATCAGATGCCGTCGGGACGTCTTTGAGTCCGATGCTCTAACCACCTCGGCTACCACTGCCTCTATCATATTTTTGTTAGTTCAGCTAATTCCTCTCTTCTCCCTGTTCACGATACTTTTCATGAACCTGCATTTTTTTTTTTTTGGAAAAAAAAATCGCTTTTATTTTTCTACCGAGAGTTTGCTGGTTGCAGCATCCTTATGTATTGAACTGTTTTGTTGTATATGGTCATGTTGATTGAGTGAGTCCTTTCCTATTTGAGGCGTAATTTAATTTTTCTCCTGCTACACATTTTACTTTACTAATAATTTTCACCATTGTTTTACTTATCAGTCAATTTTCGTTTGTTTTATGTCAATGGCAACATTCGCTACCCACTCTGCTCTAGTCCCTTTTTTCGAAGAATGTATTCATGATACTTGAGTGATCAAGCCTCCGCAAAATCGAGTTGCACATCTGTCCCTCTCATTCCTAGTACTATTCCCATATTTCCCACTACGGTTTTTCTCCTTCTCTTCTTTTACTCTTGGCACTAAATTCTCTCATTTTATTGGAGATGGCTTATTACTCTCTTGCTAATGAACATCTTGAGAGAATTTCTATTTCTCATCAATGTAGCTACAGGTTGGAGGCATAGACTTGAACAATCTTTAAGTTGTACTATTGTTTAAGTTTTATTGTTTTACCTTTCGCTATACTATAAAATTCCACGATTCTTTTCTAAATGGTTTGAACTAAGAAAACCTACCTCTAATTCCTGCTGCTGACCTGGGGTTTACCTTTCCAATAGAGCACATGTCCATCATTTAGTATCTTCTGTTCGTCAACTAGTCTTCTAACTCACAGAGTCCTACAAATCCCATTTAAGGAAAGAGAGTTCCTCACATAATCTAGTAGTCTGATTCATTTCTTATTGTCCCCTTTATTTATATGTGCAAAGGTCATCAACGTAGGGGCGGCATGTTTTTTAACCGGAGATTTTTTTACACCCTCTGCTCCGGAGAGGGGGGGGTGATCCCGATTGCCGCCATAACGGGCTCCTTCGCCTATCTGATTGTGCATTCATGGTTTTTTGATTTAGAGGTAACAGCCGAGTTACCCTTACCTATTGGCTTGGTGTATCTTGTGGAGGGGGAGCAAGTTTGCCCCAATGGGCACTAATTAGCCCTACAGCTGGGTTGGCCCTGCATAGTGTGGACTTGAGCACACGCAGGGCCTGCTCACTACACCATGGTATACTCCTGAGCTTGGCTTGGAGTATCAGAAGTACATATATTTGTGATTACACTTAGACACTGATTTCATTATGTTATGTACGCCTAGTGGAGACATAGTTGTTCTCCTTGCAAATACCATAAGTACTATGCATATTTTTCATTTTCGTGCACATGCACATGCAAGCATACACCTTTATATATCTCCTGTGCATAATGATGTGCATATATACTCCTACATTATTCATACTACACACATGCCATGCATACGCATATATAGACATGTGCATACACATAGCCGCCAGATATAATATATAATACATATACATGAACACATAGGGAATATATACGCACATGCCCACAGATATACACATCTACATATATATTGCTTCTCTTGCATACACACATACAGAGACACATAACACACAAACACCAAACACCGTGCGCACTCAGCTCATGTGCATACTCATTCATACTCTTGCAGCAAGTTTGAACAGCGTCTGCATGAGCTCACATACTCACTCCTTATAATGAGCCATGCATTAATTGTAGGCTTATTGTAGACGGCAGCCGAGGGGGATTAATGGAAATGAGCGCGTGATGTGGAGAGGAGGATTTAGGATGATGTTGCATTGTAATGATGGGGGTTTTGGGTTGAAGTTAGAAAGGTTTTTTGTATCCTTCATTTTTTCGGTGAGTGTCGCATTCCGTATCGTTTGGTACGCTGAACGGTCTGCTCCCTTGTGCTGACCGCGGACCACGGGTCGCGGGGTCAGCGTCTGGCACTCGTTTGAAGGTGCCATCACTGAATCATGCGTTGTAATGCATAGTTTATCCACGGCCCTTCTGGAGCGCTGATTATATTTGTCCCTTTATGGTAACAATGTTGCACCCTGCCTGAGTTTATGTTGTCCTGTACTTACATACTAGCGGTTTGGTTGGTGCTTAGTGCATCACTTAAGGAAACTGTAATAACCATGTGAATTGTCACTGTTACTCAGTCGGCTTCTGTTTGTCATTTTCTAATTATTTTCGTAACTTGTATTCTTTTTCTGCGGGGGGATGATTTTTTTTTTTTTTACCGCTAGTTTCTATCTATTGTGGCACTCCTCGA
>NW_023653432.1:5000-30478 GCF_015228065.2 Penaeus monodon
AAATAATACGAAAATATCACCAAGATATAAAAAAGTAGTACAATGAAGTAAAGGAAAAACTAAAATGGCCGGCTAAAAACTATTGATGTGGACGGCTAATAAAATTGTGGAGACACTTGTAAAAATATACATTTATTGAATGAAGCGTTTAAGAAACATGCATACAGCATAAAACAGGGGGTGTCATGGGTAAATGTTGCAGCCAACTACTTATCTTTTGAGTATGGATCGGTGACGAATGGTACGTCACTGTAAAGTTCCTTGGGCTGGGAGGAGAAAGAAACACGTCGGTGTCTCGGAGCAGACTGGTTTATTTCTCTATTCTGTGTACACACAATATGTGCGAGAAAATACTGTCATTGCGGCCACTTGTTCCGTGTAGGCATTCAGGTATTCCACTGGTCTCATTTTGCATACAATTAAAATAACTGGCTCCGATATTAAAACAAAAGAACGCTAAAATACTTAAAAGGTATTGTAAAAATGATAAGAATAAACAGATGTAAAAAAAAGGCATGGATTTAGGGATTATACATGGGGAGAGAGAAACAGTCCAGACCAGGAAGCAGGCAGGTAAGCTCGTTAAGAAAGCAAACTAATGAGTATGTATATCGCTTTGTGCTTAAATGCGGGCAATGTTGCATGGAGATGGGTCCTCAGCTTACATATATATATATATATATATAATAAATAATATATATATATATATATATATATGTTGTGTGTGTGTGTGTGTGTGTTTGTGTGTGTGTGTGTGTGGGTATGGTGTGTGTGTGTGGAGTGTGTGTGTGGTGTGTGAGATATGTTATATATATATATATATATATAATATAATATATATATATATATATTATAGATATTTATTTATATTAGAAGCCACCACCACACACAACAACACACAAAACACACACATATATACATATATATATATATATATATATATGCTTCTATCTATCCATAGACATATATATATATATATATATATATATATATATAGTATATATTATATATGTTTGTGTGTGTGAGGTGTGTGTGTGGTTGTCTACAATATATATCGTATTATATATATATATACTATAATAGATATATATATATATATACCAATATATATATATATATATAATATTTATATATACTACATCATATCTATATCTAGCTATCTATCTATCTACTATCTATCTATCTATCTAATCTATAATAAATATATTATATGACACAATACAACACACAAATACACACACACAACCACACAAAAACACCACACACAACCCACACACACACCACACACCAACACACACACACACACAGATATATATATAATATAATAGATATATATATATAAATATAGATATATATATACCTATATACACACACAAACACAGACACATATGTACACAACACCACCAATATACTATAATATAGAATATATATAATATATATATATTATATATTATATATATATTACACATATATATATATATATATATTATATATATATATATATATATATAATATATAACTATGTTTATGAGAAATTTCTTTTATTCTATTTATCAACAAAAACATTGAGAAGGAGTCCTCTGTAAACATAAGACTAACAAATCAAGCAAAGGAAAGCCGTTGTGTTGTCCACCACCCTATTAGAGTATTCCACATGCTTCACATACACAAAAGACAAGCCTTCAATAACGACAGAAAATATGGTGTGATGGAATGGTGGTGTGATCTACTAGTGACTAAAAATTCCTTGCATTTAAGGCCATGTTATTTCATGTTGTACGACGTCGCAATTGTTCTTCGATAGCAACAGCTCAAATAAAGGCCGCTTTTTTTTTTTTGGCCCGAATATGTTTTGCAGAAAAGTTAGATTGCCCCAAAAATGCGGGAGATCTCTATACCAATTCCGGATAGAGTTCAATCTCTTTTTCTAGCTAGAAAAAACACGTTGGAATTGGAATAAAAAATACATAAATAATTCTTGACATGCTCTTCGGTGTATTGCAGGAAAAAGATAAGAATACCGACAGGGCCACGGTCAAACTTAATTGATACTTGCGTACGCGTACGCATCCCAGAATTCCAAAAATTTTACGGAAACAGAGATTGAGTGTTAACATCTCCAACATTTCGCGGCACAAGGATAACGTTTTTTGTTCTTCCTAGCGCGAAATATCAAAATATTCCTCATTCTGTTCCTCCTCTGTTGTTGTTGCGTTCGTTGGTAACCACCGTTCATGGCGGGTGGTTGAATGACATAATAATAATACATGCATATTAATAAACAGTTGTTGCATATACGTTAAATATTGGGAATGTCAAACATTATTGAGAAATTACTCTAGAAAATATTACTAATATCTGGTAATAGCAGCGGGGCTTTATGATAAAACATGATGAATATGATACATGGCCTATTTATTAATAACATACATAATTATATATATATATATAATCTATATTATATATATAATATATATATATATAGAGCTATATATATATGCATACATATATATGAATATATATATATATATATCTATATAATATATAATATATATATATAGATATATATATATATATATGTATCTATTCACACACACACGAACACACACACACCACACACACACACACACACACACATCAATATATAGATATATATATATATATATATATATATATATATATTATTATTATCATATATAGATGTAGTAATACATATAAATTATATATATATATATATAATATATACTATATATATAATATGATATATATATATAATACGTATAGATGTATATATATAGATATATAGTATATATATACACACATATATTATGTAGTACACACACACACCACACACACACACACAAACACCACACATATATATAAAGAGAATATATATATCTACGGATGATATATACACCATATATTATATATATTATATAATATATATATATATATATATATAGTATATTAGATATGTATGTATGTAGGTATACATACATATATTATATATATATATATGTATATATATATAATATAACATAGATATATATATATATATATCTAAATAATATAGATATATATATAGATATATATAGATATATAATAGATATATATATCTATCTGTGTGGGTGTGTGGGTGGGTGTGTGTGTGTGTGTCTGTAGATTATATATATTATATATATATATATATATAATATTAAGTATAGATTATGATATATATAGGTAGATATATATATTATATATTATAGCTATATAGAATAATATATTTATCTAGTGATATATATATAATACTAGTACACACAAACACACACACACACACACATATATAATATATTATACATATATATATATATATAGATTAATATATATATATATATAATATATATAAGTATATATATATATGTACATACATATACATATCTAGTCTATATGTGTATATATATGTATATATTGTAAAATATGACATAATTATGATTAATGTAGACCTATATATATGTCGCATTGCATGTTTTAGCTAAGTTCCCCCTGTATTGTTTTTTTTGTATTTGCCTACCAGCGAGTTTGGTGCATTCGTGTTCGATTATAGAATGTTATAAATTTTATTTTTGGTATATTTGTTCAAAGTCACGGATAGTATTTTGGTAGGTTATTTAGAGTTATAAAGTCTACCAAACATGGTTTTCAATTGGCCCGCGCGGTATTCGAAACCCTGTGAAGAGGGCGCGGGCAAATGGTAGTGGGAGAGAGAACGAAGGTTTCTGGAGACTTTCATATTCATAATTTTATTTACTAATGAGCTGCTCGTTTAGTGAACTAAGTGTCGCCCATTTAAGGTTAAGAGTACAGGAGTGAAATAGGTTGTCTTTTTATTTTATTTATTTATTTCATTTATTTTATTGATTTTATTTACGAAGAACTCACACTGTTTTGTTGTGATGACATTAACACCGACACGTTCCAAATTGATTCGTTTTTAAGGTTGTAAATATTTAAATCTTTTTAATCCTCTGTTTTTTTTAAATTTTAATTTCCATATTTTATTTTCGACTTCATTTTCTTTTTTTCTTATTCCATTTTAATAGTGTTTTTTAAAGGAAATTTTTTCCTTTGTTTATTTAAACTTTAATAATTCCTAAAAACGTATTGTATATTATATATATTATAATTTATAATATATTATATATATTTAATAATAAAATATATATTTTATATATTGTATGAAATTATATGAATAAATCTATAAAAATTTTTTATATGTTATATTGAATTTTAATGTAGTATTTTTAATAAATAAAAATGTATAAAAATGATATATATGTATTTATATGAATATAAATGATAAAAAATGTATAATTATTATATATATGTAAAATATGTTTTTGTTATTTATATAATTTATAAATACTTTTTTATGTATTTTAATATATTTATATATAATATTATATATTAAATTTTATATATAATATTATTTATTTATTGTTATAGTTTTCTGTATATGTATACTTGTAATTATGATATTATATTTTATATATATGGTATATGTGACAATATGCATTATATTGTGTTCTATATGTGTATCTTCTATCTACTATCTTCTTCTATCTATCTACATCTATCTATTACTAAAATTATATAAATAATATATATATATAAATAAAATATATATATAATATATGTGTGTGGGGTTGTGTGGGGGTTGTGTTTGTGTTATTAATATATATATTTTTAAATTTTATAACATATATTATATATATATATATATATATAATATATATATTATATATTAATATATATATTAAATTAAAAATTATATATTATATAATATATATATGTTTATATTGTATGTTTATATGTATAAATATATTATATATATAATATAATAATATTAATATTATATATTATATTATATTCATATAGAGATAATGTGTTTTGATTTAAAAAAAATATATGTATATATATTAAAATTAATATATATAATAATATATATTTTTTAATAATATATTGGGTTTGTGTGTGGGGGGTTGTGGTGTGTTTGTGTGTTTAAAAATGTACATATAAGTTCCTTGCCCGGGGAAAGGGAAAATTCACCTCATGCCTACCTAGCCATGGGGGGGAAACCCACCCCAAGTCAGTGCTGGTCCAAACCCCGGATGAAATGGGAAAAGAATTACCAAAGAGGAAACCCCGGCACTCCGGGGAAAAGCAACGGGGGCCCCTACCATGTTACTCCAAGAGCATAAAACAACATAAAATAAAATTTAAGTATCTCCCTTGACCCCCGGGGGCTCAGCGAACCTATCTTTAAAAGAAAAAGAAATTTTTTTTACATATATTGTTATAATGTATGTAATATATGTCTATTATATTGTATATATATATGTATATATATATGTAAAATTTTTTATATATGAATATTTTGTATATATATGTATTATGTATATTAGGAATAAAATGTTATTTATATGATATATGTTACATTGTTATATATATACATATGTTATTTTTATATTATATTATATATGTAATATATTATATTTATTATTTAATTGTATTTTAATGTATTTTAAATTTATTAAATTATGATTATATATATTAATATATTTTTTATATAATTATATTTTATATATATTTTTTTTGGTTGTTTTGGTGTGTGTGTGTTTGTGTGTGTGTTGTGTGTGTTTCTATCTATCACATCATCTATCTATTATCTATCTATCAACTTTTATTATAATTATATATATATAATATTATCTATATATTTTATTTTGTGTGGTGGTGTGTGTTGTGTGGTGTGTGTGTGGGGTGTGTAGTAATAATGATATAAATAATATAGCATATAAAATTATAATATATATAATATATATATATATGTATATATATGTATTTAAAGTATAATAGTATATATGTATATAAAGTATATGTTATTATATGTATATAATTGTTATTATAAATATATAAACTAATGTATATTATTTTTATATATTGTAAATATGAAATATATACTGTATTTAAATTATACATTATAAAAATTTTTATTTATGTTATGATTTATTCTATGTATATATATATATTATAATTTTTAATTATATATATTTTATATATATAATATATATGTATATCAATTGTTTTAATGTGTGTGTGTGTTTATTATAATGAATAGATTTTATATTATACAAATGTATATATGTATTATATTTATGTATATAGATATTGTAATATGTATTCATATAGATTATGAATAATAGATTGCGTATTTTATAGTAGAATGTATGTCCGTTGTAGGGGCATGGTAGGTGTTTAATCCCCTCATTGGACCTAGTTTTGAGGCCTGGTCGAGTGGGTTGTCATATATTAAATCCTTATGCATTATTCATTTTTCTATATTTTTCGGGAAAAACCCGACTTGGTTTTGAAATTCAAATCAATTTCCAGCGGTGCCCAGGGGTGGTTAAAACCTCCCCTATCATTATTAGTATGATAGAAGGTTATGTTATGGAGGAATTTAGATCCCAGTGCCACTCCTTTTGGGGGGTCGTGTGGCATGGTTTGGGGAGCACTGTCCCTCCGGGTTTTATACCTGGGGTGACGTAGTTCAAGCCGAGAGAGAGGGTTTTTATAGTATGCCCCAAGTATTAAATATTTATGTATATGTACATATATGTATAAAATTTAGTACATGTATATATATGTATATATACAGTTTATGCAAGTGTATATATAGTATATTCTCAAAATTTTGTATATATATCTACATAATTTTTGTATATCTACATAATTATGTTAAATATCTAGTTAAAAAATGTATGTAATTTAACAAATTTTGCATATATTTACATAAACATTAAATATCGGGGTGTATACGTGTAGTGCTTCATCTCAGGAATTTAGTGTAACCAAAATTTTGTTAGTGTTGCCCGCCTCTCCCTTGAGCTCCACCGTGGTAGCCTGATGCGAAAAAAAAAGGGGAGCTTTTTCATAAAATTCCCGCCAGTTTTACAGCTTCCCGTCATCGAGCTGCTAACCTTTCAAGCCTCCCCCTCTCGGGGCAAAACCTTTTTCACAGCCCCCCCTCATGAGCGCATAGTCCTTTTCACAGCCCCCCCGTCATCGACTGCTAAGCCTTTTTACAGCCTCCCCCTCTCGAGCTGCATAAGCCTTTTCACGCCTCCCCGTCATCGGACTTCTGCACGCTCCTCATGGCCACCCATGGAAATGGGTGTAGTGAAAAAACCGCGCATCCCTCTCTGTTGCCGGTGCGGGGCCCGTAGACTTTCATCGGATTGATTTATTGCGGTGCTTGAAAATACTTTAAAAAGAGTATTGACAAGCCCGTGATTGTGGTTTTTCCCTTTTGTTTAATTTTCCTTTTATGTTCAATTTTCCCTTTTTTGTTCATTGCCTTTTTTATGTTTAAATTTGCCTTTTTTTGTTCAATTTGCCTTTTATTTCAATTTCCCCTTTTTTTTCAATTTGCCTTTATGTTTAATTAGCCTTTTTTGTTCAAAATTTTCCTTTTTTTTTCAGTTGCTTTTTTTGTTCAGTTTGTTTTTTGTTCAGTTTGCTAAGTTTAGTTTTCCTATTTTTGTTCAATTTGCCCTTTTTTTGTTTAGTTTTCCCCTTTTATGTTCAGTTTGCCTTTTTTTTTTCAGTTACTTTTTGTTTAAATTTTCCTTTTATGTTCAATTGCCTTTATGTTTAATTTTTCCTTTTATGTTCATTTTTCCTTTTTAGTTCATTTGCCTTTTTATGTTCATTTCCTTTTTTTGTTCAATTTGCCTTTATGTTCAGTTTGCCTTTTATGTTCGTTGCTTTTTATGTTCATTTTTCCTTTTTATATTAATTTTTCCTTTTAGTTGTGTGAGGTGTGAGTTTGTTCTTTTTTTTTTTTTATCTCTTCTCATTTTTTTTTTTTTTTTTTTATTACCCCCTTTTTTTAGTTTTACGTTTTTTTTCAAGTTTGTAGTTTTCTCCCTTTTTAATTTTTTTATCCCCGTACTTTTTTGTTTTATACTTCGTAATCTTTTTTTTTCGTTTTTATCTTCTATTATTATTACTATCCTTATTTTTATTGTTTACGGGGGAAGCTTTATATACTCGTTCATAAGAGCGTGCGCGCCCTCTACCTTTAAAGGGGCCGCGCTTATACTCGCATTGCTTCGCTTACCGACCTTTGTCCGCCTCTCCTCCTCTCCTCCTCCTGTCAGCTATGCGAACTTTCACCCCGCACGCAGGTTTATCACACTCGTGTTTCAGCTTTTGTCGAGCAAACACCTTGGTCATAACGCAGAAACAATAAACTCAGTCTTGTGCCACAAGAGCTAGCCCTGGAGCCCGGGCCTCTCGGCTCGCTTGACTTGTTGTTCCTGAGTTTCTAACGTAATAATAAGTAAAGTAAAATCCTGTATATTACAGAACTTTTTGTGCTTTGCCAGCACTTCAGTGCTTTGTGTTTTTGCAGGTGACACGAGACTACAGTAGGCGTAGTCAGGCACCCACCTCAGACCCCGCTCTCTTCTACACCAGTTGTAGCCCATTACGGGCATTGCCCCTGGGTATGGAGTCCCAGTAGTCTGGGCGTCCTTTGGGCGCACTTTTCCTCCATTCTAAAATTTTTCTCTATCCTGTGACTTCCCTGAGCTACCGGAAGTACCCGTGTGGGCTCCCGTATTCGCCGGGGGGGGCACACGACCTTACCGTCCTTTCGCACTAGCAAGTTCGGCGGGTAAGGAGGTGTCCTCCACATAAAACTCTCCTACTCTGTGGTTACTGGAGAACGCAACCAGGCTTCACTGGGGGTGGAGGCGAAATACTGATTTACTCTCTCTTAGCTATTGCTGTATGGTTGAACCAAAATTAAGGGTGGGGGGGAGTTTTCAAATCCCTTCAGGGACGATTTGAGCCAAAGGGGTCGACCTGGTCCGATGCCAGGATGGATGATACGCCCGCCGGCTACCCCTTCTCCTCACTCAAGGAGGAGGGCGACTCATGACCACATCCTTGACAAACTCGACCCTGAACACGGAACCCCCCACTAACGACAGAACGAGAAGACCCTTTTCAAAATCCCCACCGAGAATGCAATGTTCGCGAATGTAAATGCGTGAATGCAAATCAATCGCTTTTGAAGCGTGAACCCCTTTTCATCAAAAAGGTCCTTGATGGTCAAGTGGAACGGCGATTTTGATTTTGTCAAAAAATTGTCGAGATGGAAGCCTCCTCTCTAAGTCAATACAACTCCGCAGATTAAGGATTTACTTAAGCTGACGCAAATTCATGATCTTCGAGTTAAAGTAACTATTCCTATTGGCCCAAATACCTGTAAGGGAGTAATCTTTCACAGGGATTTGAGGACGATGGAAGAAAGTGAAATTCTTGAGAGCATGAAGGACCAAGACGTAGTGGACGTTCATTGTATGACCCAAGAAGGACGGGAATGTGCGAACGAAAACTGGACTGTGTTTTTTTGACCTTTGCTTTAAACAAAATCCCAGAGTATGTCAATGTCGGTTATGAACGTGTTCAAGTAAGACCTTATATCCAAAAGCCAATGCATTGTAATAGATGCCAAAAATTCGGACACACCTCATTAAGATGCATTAATAAAGATTCAAATAAATTTGTTTGCCGCAAATGTGCTGAAGCCCATGACACCATCACTTGTACTAGCCAGATTTCCAAATGTGCTAATTGTGGAGGTCCCCATCAGTCAGATCTGCTGAGTGTAGCATCCTGAAGAAGGAAACCGAGACATTAGCATATATGAGAAAGCATGAAGTTAGTTATTCTGAAGCTAAGAGGAAAGTGGAAAGTTTGACACACAAACCCGATACTTCCTATGCTGAAGCAGTAACTAACACCACCCCTAGTGCAAGTAATGTCAGTCAACAGCTTGCAGCTAAGGATAAAGAAATTGCTGAACTTAAACAGAACGTTAAAAAATTAATATTAAAGTATATCACCTGACCAAATTGGTTGATCAAATGACTGCATCAACCCAGTCTAAACATCACAAGGAGGATGATACCGAATCACAGTCCGGAGCGCACCTTCCCGTCCGGGCTACTCCTGTGAGGACTTCGTCTGGCTCGCGATCGGTTTCTCGTGAGAGAAGCAGATCGCAATCTGTCAGTCGTCTCCCTCACCAGGAGGTGCAGGACATGGAGGCTTCTGTCTCCAAACTATCCCGAGAGAGGTCCCCGGGAAGCGAGGGAGAGGAGGCGTCTCCCTCCCAAAAAAAGAAGAAAAAACTGGTGGACAAGGCACTTCCAAACCCCATAAAACGTAATCTTCGCGTCGACCATTATACAATGGAACTGTCGAAGTCTTAGATCTAAAGTAAATGACCTTAAATTATTAGCCTCGTCTATGCTCCCGATATTATAGTTCTCCAAGAAACGCACTTAACACACCTCGTCTTACGAGGTCGTTTCGCTGAGGAACTACCATTTATGTCGGAAGGATCGTGAGGGTAGGGGTGGAGGCGGGGTCGCCATGTACATCCACCAAAGCCTCCCTTTTACAGAAGTGACTATTGATTCTACTTTGGAATTTGTCGCATGCAAAGTAAAAATTAATGCACGTATCTGGCTATATGTTCCTTTATGTCCACCTGATGCAGCGATAGCTATGATGACTCTTTGCTCTTCAGGAACGTCTGCCACAAAATAAAGTAATTTTAGCTGATTTTAATGCTCTCATACGTTATGGGGTTCCCTGCCGGTGGATGGTAGAGGTGACAAGTAGTTAAGTTGCTTGAAAAAAAAAAATGAGTCTGATCTAGTCCTTCTGAATGATGTAGTTCCGACGCGGGTGGACGATTACCGGTATTGAGCTTTATTGACTTATCACTGGTCTCTTCAATCAATAGCAGAGCAGCCAGTGCCTTGGCACACATTGACAGACTCGTTGGGAAGTCCATCATCTTCCTATTTTGCTTAAATTTCATAGCGACACAGTGAGAACGCCTTCAGCGCCTAAATTTAACGTAAACGATGCAGACTGGGTCGCCTTCAACAAGGATCGTAAAGCTCGAACTTGTTGAGGAAACGCATTGGATGAGAAAGTGAAACAATATCAGAATTCGATTATAGAAGCAGCATTGCTATCCACATTCTAAAACTCGCCAGATAGCGTTAAGCATAGAGTTCCATGGTGGACACCAGAATTTTTTTTTTTTGGGGCCCGCATGGCGCTGTGCCGACGCAATATGCCTACAGCGTTCTCAAAAATAACATCACTATGAGAACTTTTGGCAATTACAAACAAGCAGAGCTAGGCTCGAGAATAATAAGATCATGCAAAAAGAGACTCCTGGTGGAGCTTTGTCTCTACAATAACAGCAACACCAAAATATCAAGAGGTTTGGTCCCTATTAATAAAATCAATAAAGAAAAAAACCTCTATCAAAATCAATAACATCACTGAAGTAGGCACTAATTTCGATTCCAAGGTAGGACATTGCATTCACTCGCCAGGCAGTTCTCTCATACAAGCAGCTCAGGCTAATTACCATCCCACCTTCCTGACCACCAAGGAGAGGCTAGCTGCAAACCCAATTCATTTGCACAGGAGATACTTTGATTACAATAGATCTACAATGGATGATCTTGTCCGAGCCCTAGAAGCTGTAGAGGAACAGCCCCAGGCCCCGATGAGAATTCGTATGAGATGATGAAGCATCTTAACTAGATGACATGAATTAAGTTGCTAGAAGTGTAGGCAATGAATTTGGAAGCCACACTTTCCAACGTCATGGCACTTTGCTCACATCATTCCTATTGAAAGGAGGGGAAATTCATCCCAGACCTTGCCATCTCCTATCCGCCCAATTGCGTTTGACCAGTTGCTTATGCAAGGTCATGGGGAAACGATTTGTTAACAAGTAACTATTGCATTTTTTTAAATTCCAGTAATTTACTAGTTGACGAGCAGTGCGGCTTCACGCAAGGCGCCTAAACCCATCGATCAGCTAGTAAAGCTGGACAGTCATATTCAGAGGCCATTGACAAAAAAGATTTTTTGATTTCAGTATTTTTGATAATGAAAAGCCATACGACATGACATTGCGATATGCCTATCTCAGAAAACTTTATGCTTTTTGGATTACTTGAACCTTGCCTTGTTTATTCAAAATTTCATTTCTGACAAGAACTTTTGCTGTCAAATTATTTTCCGACAATTTCATCTTTTCGGACCTTTTTGTCAGCAAAGGGTCCCCAAAAGGAGGTTTGCACCCCAAAATTATTTTGAATAAAAAAAGAACTAAGCTCCTTGGAATCTTTAAACTCAACGCATGATTGGCTTTTTAGCTAATGGAATTCCAGCAAAGGGATCAATTGGGTGGATTGTTCAAAAGGGTCCGTGGGTTTTAGTTTTTCAAGATGGGGTATTTTTTAGAGGATAAAACCCTCAGGCTCTTAGAAACCACATCCAAATTGTAATAAGGCAATTTTGGAATAGCAAATTTGGAAGACCCATTTTGTTGATAAATGTTAAAGCCAATTTAACGTCGTTTGGTTAAATGGGCGGAAAGCTCTTTTGATATAAGCCTGGTTCTATAGATGGAACGGATGGTTCGGCCCGGACAAATTTAAGTTGTTGTGTGCAAATGCCCTTTTCGGGTGTTGGAGCCCTGAAAGGGACTGGAAGACTCTAGGGCGTCGGGTACCTCCCTCGACTCCGCGGCATTAGCCTTGAGCTATGCCAAAGGTGGGAGTCCGACCACCCTAAAGCAATAAATGCTTAGGCCCTTGACGAGACTAGCCGTCGGAAAGTCCGGTATAGAATCCCTTTCATCGATACTCTGGTTTATCAATTGGGCCCTGGGAAATCCAATTTTCCATATGGAAGCCTGGGTTTCCCTCAGAAAGGCCCTGCCCCCCCGGGGTAAAGGGCAATTAGGAAATCCTTTAACATCTCCTTTTTTTATATATAACCAACCCCGGGGAGAAATGGGGTGGGGTCGGATCGACAATGAACCGGGAACCGATCAAAAAGATTTTGGCTTTTCATGTAAAGCCATGATTTTTCACTTTACACCACGAAGAATATATCCGGCCAAGACCCTTAAAACCATTAAATCATTTGAAAACCAAAAAACCCTGGAAATATTTAAAATGGTCCAATCCAATCAACTAAAGTACCACCTACGGATCCCTAATGAAAGGACAATTACCTCAATGGCGAATGGAACCTTTGCTAGTCCGACATCCAGGTTTTTGGCCTAAAACCAAAAAAAACCCTTAAAAACCAAACAAAAAAAAACAAAGTAATTTTAGAACCTGGGAACACCCCAGAAAAAAAGGGGGGTTTGGGTTCCCGGCTCAGGGCACGCCCAATTAACCATCCTATTAAAAAAGAAAAATTTCCCCAATCCCAATCACACAACTTCCCCACCCATTCTCAAGGGAAGTCCAAAAAGCCCAAAACTCAAATTCAAAATACATACCTTTTTCCACAATTTTATCCCTGGTGAAAATAATTGTTTCCCTTTTTAGGGACAAATTTTTTACCTTTAGATTGACAGAATAAAGTCCATTGGCCCAATACCTTGGCCATGCCGCTGGTGTAGCCAATCGCAAAAAAAAGTTTAAAGAAATTTCCAACCCCCTTAAAAGAGAGCAACAAATACAAGGTGGCCAAAAGTTACCCTAGCGGCCTCTGTCTGTGACCTTTTTGCCTGGTTTTTAAAAATTTAATAAGGTAAATCCTGTATACGAAAATTTTTGGGTTTCCGACCTTCAGTTCTCGTGGGGTTCCGTTGACACGGGTACGGGAGTCGCACCCCCTCAGACCAAACTAAACTTCATACCCTCGGCATTTACCCTTTTTTTGGGAAGCAAAAGTCTCGTCCTTTGGCGGAACCCTTTTTGGTTTTTTTCCTTATTTAAAATTTTTCCTCTCAGGATGAGCCTACCGTTTGTACCTTTCTCCCGATTGGGGGGGACCACTTACCGCTTCGCACTTCAAGTCGTAAGGGATTTCTCCATAAAGATCTCTTTGGGAATGAGAAAGAACAGCTTCACTGGGGTAGAGGCCAATACTGATTTCTTCTTGCTATTGCGAGGATCCAAAAGTAAGAGTTTTAATCCCTTAAAAAAATTTTTGCAAGGGTCGGACCTGGTCATGCCATGTACCCGTCCCTTATTCCAAGGGAGGGGGACTCATGAATTGAAAAATTGACCTGAAACCCGGGAACCCTACTAAGCAACAAAACACTTTTCAAAAACCCCCAAAAGGCAAGGTTCCATTAAAATTGAAAGAAATCAAACGACTTGAACTGCCCCTTTTTCCTAAAAAGGTTGTTTCAAGGGGGGGATTTTAATTTTTCAAAAATCGAAACTCCTTGTTAAGTAAACAACTCCCTTAAGGATTTCTTAGCTCGCAAATGAACTTCGATTTAAATAACTTATTCCCAATACCTTAAGGTATCTTTACAGGATTTTAGAGAAGGAAAGAATTCTTGAGAGCATGAAGGAAAAGTCTAGATGGAGCCAAAGACGGAATTCGCGAAACTGCTGTGTTTTGACTTGCTTAAAAAATCCAGAAATCAACGTCGTTTTGAAGGTAAAAAAAGACCCTTTATCCAAACCATAGAAGTCAAAAAATTGGACCACCCATTAAATGATGTAAAACTCAGTAAATTGTCCTAAAAAAGCCCCCACCATTACATGTACTGCCAGTTTCAAAGTGTAATTGTAGGTCCCATCGGGATCTCGAATGTAGCTCCGAAGAACCGACTTGCAATGAGGGCATGAAGGTATTTATCGAAGCTGAGAAGTAAGTTTGAAACAAACCCATACTTCCAGGGTCATAACCAAAACTTTGATAGCTTAAGCTTGCGCAAGATAAATTGCTTAAAAAAACTTTTTAAATATATTTAATGACCAATTTGATCAATGCTGCATCAACCAGTAAAATTTAAGGGATGATTAATCAGTGGAGCGCCCTTCCCTCCCCGGACCCGGGAGCATTGTGCTTCCGATTTTTTTTGTAGAGGGACGAATCTTAATGTTCCTCATCGGCTAGGCAAGTTCTGTCCCAAACCCTCGAGAAGGTCCCCCGGAACGAAGGGGCTTCCCTAAAAAAAAAAAAAACCCTTACGGATTCCAAATAAACGAACTGGTCCGACAATCAATGGACTGTGAACCTTGATTTAAAATAAAGACCTAATTAATACTCGTTTGGCCCCTATTTATTCTCCGAACTCACTTTAAAAAACCCCGTTCCAGGGCGTTCCGGGGAAACATTTTGTCCAAGGTTTTATAAATAGGCCTTTTACATCCCCCAAAGCCCCCTTTAAGAAGGACAGATCTTTGGTTTGCGCTCAAAAAATTATGGCCCTTTGATAATTTTTGTCCACCTATGAGCGATAAATAAATTCTTTTTTCAGAACGTCGCCCCAAATTAATATTTAGGAATTAATGCTCCACGTTTAGGGTTCCTGCTTTAATTTTACAAAGGAAAATAGTTTGCTTAAATTCATCTAGGCCTTTGAATAAGTAGTCAAAGGGGGGCGGGAACCTAAAGAGCTTAGACAAACAGGTTTTATAAAAAATCCTCAACCATGAGACTCGTTGGGAAGGACATCTTTATTGAATTAAATTTTCGAACATGGGAAAGCCTCAGCGCATTTCTAAAAAGCAGACTGCCCCCCTTTACAAGGAGGAGCGAACTTTTTAAAACCCTTGAAAAATAATATTTAGTTGATATTTGAACAGATTGCTATTCCCTTCCTAAAACTTCGAATAAATTACGAGCCATGGTTGAAAGATGGGCATTCCCACCATAAGGCAGGCTTTCAAACCCCAAAAAACTTTTGCAATTCAAATGAGATTGGCCTAGATAATGAAACAAAAGAACTCCTGGAGCTTTGTCTCTAAATGTTACCAAAATTTCAAGTTTGCACTCTAAATAATAAACAAATTAACATTTAAATTAAACATCAAAGGGAACTTTTAAATTCCTAGACATGCAAGCCCCCAGGGAGTCCTCACAGATCTTTTAAAAACCACCATTTCTTTCACCAAAGAACCCCATCAACAATCCTTGCCACAGAAACTTGATTATAAGCTCATGTGGTTAGCCTAGAAAACGTAGGGAAATCCCAGGCCCGAAGTTGTATTAGAATAGCATTTAATATGGCCCGATTTTGGCTAAAGTTAATATTTGGAAAACCCCCCTTTCCAAATCATGCATTTCCACATTACCATTTGGGAGGGGGGTCCGATTTAATCTCAGCCCAAAACGTACAAGTTGGTTGAAGGTTGGAACGTTGTTAACAGTGCTATTCAATTTTTAAATTAGTAATTCTAGTTGGAGCTGCGGTTCGGGGAGCCAAATCTCGTCAGCTTAAAGCGGCAGTCATATTCAACCTTGCCAAAAGTTTTTTAATTTTTTTAGAAAAAAGCTCGAACAAAAGGCAATGGCCTAGGAAATTATGCTTTTGGTACGGAAACTTCCTTGTTTTTCAAAATTTATTTTCAGAAACTTTTTTCGTCAAATTATTTCCCCAATGAAATTTTCGGATTTTTTCCGGCAAAGGGGGGCCAAGGAGTGTCTTGGGCCCAATTTTGAGATAAAGACATCTTAACCCCCCTTTTCTAATACCACTTACGCTGATTTATTGTGCTTTGCCTCCAGGTTTTGCGATCTAGGAATTAAATTTAATTACTGGAATTCTAATTGGGTTTCCCCAGTGGGGTTTTGTTTCATCGAAGAGTTGGGTAATTTTTTCACTAAAAAAGCCGAACTAGGTAATCTAAAAACCACCATACCTTTAAATTCGCTAATTTTGGTCCATTGAAAATTTGACTAAATGGAAAAACATTTCGTTTAAAAAATGTCAAGAGCCAAATTTATTAAATGCATTTCGGTTAATGGGGACTGAAACATTTTGCAATGGTTTCCCTATTAGGCAAATAGATATGGCAATCGGTATTTCCTCCAAAAAAGTTTAAAGAATCTGTGGAAATGCCTTTCGGGGCCCTTTGGGGGATGCCTCGTCAGGTCGAGGAATTCCCAGACTTTCCCCCCCCCCCCCCCACCCCTCAAAATTAGCCTTGAGCTATGCGCAAGTCCCAAACCGAGCACCAAATAATTGCAAATGGAACCCCTTTCACAAAACTCCAGATCGTTTGAAAAAGTCATAGATCTTCTAAAGATACCCTTATTAATAATGCCATGGGAAATCCTTTTTCCAATGAGCTGGTTAACAGTAACCCGGCGAAGGGAGGTACCCAGAGGTTGGGGTCTTGTTAACAATTCCTTTTTATAAAACCGGACGGCAACAATGTTGGGCAAGGGGTTTTGGTTTTTGGTGTGAACTTTAAAATGACGCCAATCAAACGAACTTTCTTGCTAACTTTTGCCTTTGAAAGCCATTGATTCCTTAGACCCAGATAGATGTATTTTATTTTCCTTAAAAATTAAAACCATTAAATTCAACCATGAAATTCTGGGTATTCTTTGTGCAAGGGCCAATAAAAAATCAACTAATTAGGGTCAGGATGGGTTTCCCAAAAGAAAGGTGAAAATTACCGGTCCAAAGGGTTGGACAAGCTATAACTCTAGTGTTTGTGTCTCAAAAAGAAAATAAATCCTGTGCAAAGAGTGACCTAATCAAAAAAACCAACCAAAAACGGGGTACCCAACCCCAAAAAAGGAGGAGGGGGTTGGCCCCTTGGGTCAAGCCCGAAAACCCCCTCACTCTACATGAAAAGAATTCCCCACGTCCCCCGAGACACCAATTGAAAATCTACTCCCCAAAGTTAAACGGAACCCCTTCAAAATTTTGAAGACAAAAAGATTTCAAAAAAGATGAAAAATAAAAGTAAAAAATCCAATTTCTTAGGGACAAACTTATGACCCTTATTAAGAATAATATAGGACCCTTCTTAAAAACCTTCCATGCCCCGGTTTTAGAGAATCCAACAAAAAAAAAAATTTGCCAGGGGTGTTTAGTTTGCGAGCAACCTGGTTTAAGGGGTAAAAAACAAAGTTTTTCCAGAAGGTAAGGGCCGGCTTTTTCCCAAATTTGTTTGAGGTACGTAAATTATAAAGTAAAAAGTATAAGAACTAATTGGTTTTGCCCATGCTTCTGTTTTTTTGAGCCACTAAGTTAAGTGTGAGCCCCCCCAGCCGCGTCATTCTAAAGGGTAGCCCTTAAGGGCATGACCCCTGGGTGGGGGGGCCAGAGGGGGGGTTTGGCCCCACTTTTTTCCATTTAAAATTTCCTTTCAAGTACCCCCGGGAATTGAGACCTTGGGGTCCCATTCGCCCGGGGGGGATTAAAGTCTTCCACTAGGCAAAGTTGGGGGTTTAAATGTCTCAAACTGTCCCTCTTACGAGGAAGCAACCAGTTCCATGGGGGTAAAAACGAAAACTGATTCTCTCTCTAGTATTTCTGTAGGTGATCCAAAGTAAGTTTTAATCCCTTCAGGAGAACGATTTGGAGAATTGGGTTACCTTTCCGAGCCCGGGATGGAGATACCCGGCACCTTCCCCCCTAGGGGGGGGCCCTAACCCTAAAAAAACTCGATTTGACAACGGAAACCCCTAAGAAGAACAGAAGAACTTAAAATCCCACGAAATTGCTTCCGAATGTAAATTCTGAATGAAATCAACGCTTTTCCTAACTTTTAAAAATCCTTTATGTCAAAGGGGGGTTTTTTTTTGGTCAAAAAAAGCAAGGAAACCTCCCTTTTAAAGTACAATCATCCAATTTAAAGGGTTTCCAAGCAGAAATTATGGCTTCGTAAAGTACTATTCTATTGGCCAAAACCTGTAAGGAGTAATCAAGGATTTTGGCATGGAAGAAATGAAATTTTGAACATTAAACCAACACGTTTGGGCTTCTTTTTGAAAGAAGGAGGGAAGTCAACACTGACTTTTTTGCCTTTGCTTATAAATTCGAATATGTCAGTCGGTTTGAAAGTTTTCAATAGACTTTTATTTAAAACCAATGTTTAATAGGCCAAACTTGGGCACACTAAGAATTGATGATAAAATCCAAATAAATTTGACGTAATGTTGAAGCCATACCCAATTTATGTACTAGCCGATTCCAAATGTGCTAATTTTGAGGTTATCAGTAGGAACTTGATGTGATTCTGAAAGAAGAACCAACATTTGCATATTATAAACTGAAGTTTTTGTTTTGAGCTAGAGTAGTGGAAAGTTTTCCACAAACCGCTCCGATGGAGCAGTAAAACACCCCCCTTGCAAATAATTCATCAACAGCTTGGGAAGGATAAGAATTGCTGAACTAAAAAGAAAATTAATAAATTTTCCATGACAAATGTTATCAAATGGAGCTAACCGTCAATCATAAGAAAAATCGAATACAGTCCAGCGCACCCTTCCGGCACTCCTAGACTTCTTGGCTCGCAGGTTTTTTTTAAAGCAGGGCAATCTTTGCTTCCTCCACAGAGGCAGGAAATGGACTTCTTCCCAAACATTGAGAATCCCGGGAGCATGGAGAGGGGCGTTCCGCCCAAAAAAGAAGAAACTGGGGAAAGGATTCCAAAACCAATAAAACGTAATCTTCGGCGACTTATAAATGGACTGGGTCTAGATTAAGAATGCCTAATTTACTCGCCCCATGCCCGATATTAAGTTTCCAGAAACGCCTTAAAACCCCCTTCCCCTACGAGGTCTTTTTCGAGCTCATTTTCGGAAGGTCTAGGGGGGGGTGGCGGGTCGCCCCAACACCAGCCTTTTCAGAAGTACTATTGATTTTACTTGGAGTTTCAGGGAAAGAAAATTAATCCTTTTTTTTATTTCATTTTGTAACCTGAATGCGCGTGCCTATGATACTTGTCTTCAGGAACTCTGAAAAATTTTTTATTTATTTCATGCTCATTCTTAGGTTTCCGGGGGTGGATGGTAGATGACAAAAGTTAAGCCCAAAGGTCTGTCTTCCTTTAATTTTTGCCGAGGGAAAAATTCCGGTAATTGACTATTTACTTATTTTTTTCTCAATGCACCAAAATTTTCAAACCAAAAAATCTTTGGGGAAGGATCATTTCCTATTTTTTTAAAAATTTTGGCCATAGAAGCTTTGGCTAAATTAACTTTACAAGATGGGCGCTTCAAAGCGTCAACCGAAATTTAGAAACCTTGAATTAGTACAATATTTATTTCATATGAAAGCCTTTTTCCCTTCCAAAATTCGACAGCTACTTAAGCATAAAGTTCCATTGGACACCCAAAGGCGGGCCTGTGCCAAAGAATAAGCCTAGGTTTTCAAAATAATCAAGGAATTTTGCACAAACAAACAAGATAGTTTGTATTGCGAAAAGCCCCCGCCCTTTTTCTCTAAAAGCAAACCAACTCAAGGGCACAAATTAAATCAATAAGAAAAAAACTTCCAAAAAACAAAGAAAGGGAAAATTCTTCACAGAACTTCTAAGATCGCAAGTTCTCTCACAAGACTTAATTACACCCCCCTTCCTGACCCCAAGGGGTGAGCTGAACCAATTCACTTGCAAGGAGATTTTTTTACATAAAATCAATGGATGAGCTTGTCGACCTAAACCTTAAAAAACCCCAGGCCCAAAAAGATTTGGGATAAGGATCTAATGATGACTTTGTTTCTAGAATGCTTTTTTGGAAAAACCCCTTTTAAACCCTGATTGCCACATCATTCCCATATTTAATAGGGTTCCAGACTTCTCCTACAGCCAATTCTGACAATATGCACGGAAAATTGTTACTACAACCCTTTTTAATTCAGTTTTTATGTACGAGCAGTCGGTTTCCCAGGGAGCACTTCATTAGCTAGTAACTGGAATCATTAAGAGCCTGCCAAAAGATTTCTTTTTTCGTATTTTAGAAGAAAAACCTCGCAGTGGGATCGGCCTAACCAAAAACTTATCTTTGGTACGTGGAAACGCCCCAAAAAAGGGTGGCCCTTGGACAGAAATTTCTTATATTATTCGAAAGTAATTTTTCCCAATTTTCCGCAAACCGGGGACAAGAAGTGTCTTTACCCCAAGCATTTTATTTTTAAAATTACCCCCCTCCTAATTTAAAAATCAAGTACTATGATTGTGTTAGGCATCACATAATAGAACCCC
Source organism: Penaeus monodon (assembly GCF_015228065.2). NCBI lineage: Eukaryota > Metazoa > Arthropoda > Malacostraca > Decapoda > Penaeidae > Penaeus > Penaeus monodon. The sequence goes on from NW_023653432.1 coordinate 26,078, forward strand.
ACAATGAATAAATGGACTTTGTTAATAACCTGGGGGATCGGGGGTTTTAAGTCAATCAAAAATTAATTTTCCGAGGGACGTAGACAACTCTGAACACCCCAAAACCATTCAAATTTTGAAAATTTTAGCTACTTTGAAGTCTATTGAAACCAAGGTATTAAAGAATAAAAATTAAAAACACTAAATTATAAATGCATTTTGGGAGCAAAGGGAGCTAAGTCTTTGTTGGAATTAACCGATAGTAAAGTAAAAAGGCATCTGAGACGGCTCAAAAAAAAATTGAAGCTTGGATGCTTTGGGGAACCGTTGCGTGTGTTTTTGGAGCCTTGCCTCTCCCTTGAGGGGGATCGGAGACCTCCCTCCATAGACCGTCATTGCCTGAGCTAGCCGCAAGTGCTTCGATGAGCCATTGGCATAGGGGATTTCATTGCCCGAGACTCCCCGAACCTTCCCTGGAAAGGCGGATATTCTCTACCATCGAACCTGGTCGTAATAGCCCCTAAATTCCAATTTTTCAATGGCCTGGTCATGCTAGGCCAAACCGGAGGTGGATGGTAGCCAAAGGGAGGAACGGTTACCTTCCCCTTAAAACCGACGCTCCAAGACAGATGTGGGTTAAGGCACGAATTCTAAATTTAACGCGAATCAATTTGATTTTCTTGCTGAATTTTTGCCCTTGAAACCTTGAATTTCATAAACCCGTAGAATGATTTTTTCGATTCCAATCCTTAAGCCATTAACCTTAAAACCACCAAAAGAACTTTGTAATTCATTCGTAAGGGAAGTGCTACATTCAACTATTTGGGACAGGCCACCTGGTATCCTGGCATGAGCAGGACAAATTTGGGGCACTGCGCCACCTAGAAGCGTCAAACAGGGTTTGGTTCAAAAAATAACCCCGTGGAATGATGACCCCTAACTAAAACCAAAACAATAATGAACGTGCAGCCAAAGAAAAGAAGAAGGAGGGGTTTTTGGGCCCCTCCTTTGGGGGAAAACGAATTACAACACATTTCCCCAAAGAATTTCCCTCCCGGGCCCCAATGCACACCAACCTACCATCACCCCAAATTTTAAATGCATAGATCAGAATCCCCGAACCCCTTAAATTTTAAATAAATATTAATTTAACATAAAATTTTTATCAAAGATGAAAAAATAATGAAAGAATCCTTTTTAGGGAACAAAACTTTGCCCCCTATGGTTTAAGGGAAAATGTCCATTGGCTTAACCTGGCCAAAAAGCCGCTTTATAGCCAAGAATAAAAAAAAAAAAAAAAAGATGTTGCAATGTGTTAACTTGTTACTCGGATCTATTTAAAACCGTCCAAATTCAGTCGTGCCACGATGAGGTAACCTGGGCCCCGGCCTTTTCTCGTCGACATTGGTCCGGGTTGTTTTTCGTTTAAAGTAAACGGGAATAGCTTTTGTTCTTTCCAGCACCGGCGGTTTGAGGTGCCCCTCCCAAATAAGAAACGACCCCCTCAGACCCAAAATCTCTTGGCACCAGGTAGTTACGGGGGAAATTTACCTGTAGAAAAACCCATTGGGGTCCTTTGGGGCCCCCTTTTTTTTCTCCATTCTAAAATTTTCCCTTTTTAGGCTTCCCTGAGCCCACCCATACCCGGGGTCCCCTATGCCTGGGGGGGGCACCGCTTACGTCCTTCATAGGCAATTCGGCTGGAGTGTTCCACGAAAATTAATCCCCCTCTTGGTACTTGGGGTCAACCAGGTTCAGGGGGTAGGGAGAATTTGTTTACTCTCTCAAATATGCTGATTGTCCAAATTAAATTTTAACCCCAAAAAAAGATTTTTAAAAAGGGTCGGATGGTGATGGCAGATAAAGTTTCCCCCTACCCTTCCTCCCCAAGAGGGGCGAATTTTGACCATCAGAAACTGACCCCCAAAACGGACCCCAAAAACAAGAAAAGGAGCACAAACCCTTCAAATCCCAGGAGAGCATGTTCAGAATGTAAAATCGAAAGAAATAAGCTTTGACTTGAACCCCTTTACATCAAAAGGTCCCGATTCAATGGGCGCGATTTTATTTTAAAAATTGAGATGGAAGCCCTTTTTAAATAAATAAACCCATTAAATTTACTTTAACTACGCAAATTTCATGATCTCGTAAATAACATTCCCATTGGCCTACCTAAGGGTAACTTTTCCAGGAAATTTTAACATGAATATGAAATTCAAGCAGAGGCAGCTGTAAATTTATTAACCCAAAAGGCGGGATTTGCGACAAAACTGGATGTTTTTTGACCCTTTGCTTAAATCAATAAACAAGTGGATAAAAAATTTTAATTAAGAAACCCTTTTAAAAAACCCAAGCCTTGTAATAATGCCAATTCGGACAACCTATGGAATAAACTCGTAATTTTTAGCCCTAAAGGTGAAGCCTGCACCATTCATTCCCAGGATTTCCAAATGTAAATTTAGGTTCATTATGGATCTCTAGGTAGCACCCAGAGGAAACGAATGCATTATATGAGAAAATGAAGATTTCTAAGCTAAGGAATGAAGTTTGCAAATCATATTCCTATGTGAGCAGTAACTCACCACCTATGCAAAAATGCACAAACCCTTTAGAAGGATAAAGATTGCGACCCAACAATTTTAAAGTTAATATTAAAGGGTTAAAATTTGCCAAATTGGTTACAAATACTTTACCAGACACACAAGGAGATGCCAAAACCAAATGAGCGGACCTTTTTCGGCACTCCAAAAAACTTTTTCGGATTTTTTGTAAGAAAGATCGCAATCTTCCTTTCCCTCATAGGAGTGAGGCATGGGGTTTGTCTAAACCCTGTTAGGTCCAAAGGAAAGGGGGGGGGGAGGTTCTCTCCAAAAAAGAAAGAAAAAAACTGGTGGACAAGGCACTTCCAAACCCCATAAAACGTAATCTTCGCGTCGACCATTATACAATGGAACTGTCGAAGTCTTAGATCTAAAGTAAATGACCTTAAATTATTAGCCTCGTCCTATGCTCCCGATATTATAGTTCTCCAAGAAACGCACTTAACACACCTCGTGTCTGACGAGGTCGTTTCGCTGAGGAACTACCATTTATGTCGGAAGGATCGTGAGGGTAGGGGTGGAGGCGGGGTCGCCATGTACATCCACCAAAGCCTCCCTTTTACAGAAGTGACTATTGATTCTACTTTGGAGTTTGTCGCATGCAAAGTAAAAATTAATGGCACGTATCTGGCTATATGTTCACTTTATTGTCCACCTGATGCAGCGATAGCCTATGATGAGCTCTTTGCTCTTCAGGAACGTCTGCCACAAAATAAAGTAATTTTAGCTGATTTTAATGCTCATCATACGTTATGGGGTTCCCTGCGGGTGGATGGTAGAGGTGAGCAAGTAGTTAAGTTGCTTAATGAGTCTGATCTAGTCCTTCTGAATGATGGTAGTCCGACGCGGGTGGACGATAATACCGGTAATTTGAGCTTTATTGACTTATCACTGGTCTCTTCATCAATAGCAGCCAAGTGCCTGTGGCACACCATTGACGACTCGTTGGAAGCGATCATCTTCCTATTTTGATTAAATATTCATGCGACACAGTGAGAACGCCTTCAGCGCCTAAATTTAACGTAAAACGAGCAGACTGGGTCGCCTTCACAAGGAGCGTCAAGCTCGAACTTGTTGGAGAAACCATTGATGATAAAGTAAACAATATTCAGAATTCGATTATAGAAGCAGCATTGCTATCCATTCCTAAAACTTCGACAGATAGCGTTAAGCATAGAGTTCCATGGTGGACACCAGATTGCCGCAGGGCGCTGTGCCGACGCAATAAGGCCTACAGGCTTTTCAAAAATAACATCACAAATGAGAACTTTTGCAACTACAAACTAGCAAGAGCTAGGGCTCGTAGAGTAATAAGACAAGCAAAAAGAGACTCCTGGCGTAGCTTTGTCTCTACAATAAACAGCAACACCAAAATATCAGAGGTTTGGTCCACTGTCATAATAATCAATAAGAACAAAATCATCTTCAAAATTAATAACATCATCGAGGGAACAATTTCGATCACCTAGAGACATTGCTAATGACTCGCCAGGCAGTTCTCTCAACAAGCAGCTCGGCTAATACCATCCCACCTTCCTGACCACAAGGAAGCGCTGAGCTGCAAACCATATTCACTTTGCCACAGGAGATGACTTTGATTACAATAAAGATCTAACAATGGATGAGCTTGTCCGAGCCCTAGAAGCCTGTAGAGGAACATCCCCAGGCCCCGATGAGATTCGATATGAGATGATGAAGCATCTTAATCATGATGACATGATTAAGTTGCTAGAAGTGTACAATGAAATTTGGAAAGCCACACTTTCCAAACTCATGGCACTTTGCCCACATCATTCCCATTGAAAGGGGGTAATCCCGACGT
>NW_023653433.1:0-4924 GCF_015228065.2 Penaeus monodon
TTTTTTTTTTTTATATTTTGCCGTTGATTAACGGCTTTCCACGCCCCCCTGCCTGCCCGAAACCCCAGCGGGGGTTTCGTGGCGCGGAGAGGGCCCAATCTACGCGGTCTCGCGATCTCAGGGTGCGCCCCTTGCCCTCTCCAGCACGGCCGGATGGCCCGCCCCCTTCCTCTCCTTTCGGGGGGGGGGGGGGGGGGGGGCACCGGACGGCTGGCTTTCACGGCTTTGGGAGAGCGCTCTCCGGCTCTTTTCGGAACATTCGCCTTTTCTGGGCCAGTGCAGGCAGGTCCCGACCAACAATCGGCCGGTAGTGGCCGGACGAGGAGGAGGGGGAGGACGAGGTACGCCCGCCGTCCGTCCGCCCGTCCGAGGCCGACGGCGACGGAAGAGAGCGAGCCCTCCAAGCGTCTTTAAGGGAACGTCCGGGACCCGGGAGCGAGTTCCTCCAACGAAACCCGCCCCTCTCTGGCCCCGGCGAACTCCCCAGGGCGGAATGGTCGTGCGAGCGAGGGGGGAGCAAGTCGCCGCCGCCGCCGCCGCACCGCCGGAAACGGGTGGGAGTGGAGCCGGCAGGCTTGAGGAGAAGCCGCCGGACCCCAAAACCCCCCCCGTTGTGCATTTTGCGGAGTCCCCGCCCCCGGAAGCTCCTGCTCCTTTCTCCTGCCCTCAGATGAGGGGGGGGGGGGGAGAGAGAGAGAGAGAGAGGCCGCCCCCGCGAAAGGGGGCCACCTACACGGCTGTTTCGCCTCACTCTAAAGAGATTCTCGTAGCGGCCTTCCCGGAGAACGGGGGGGAAAGGGGCAGGAGGACGGAGCCCTCCGCCGCCGCAGTCCGCAGCCGTCCGTACTGTCTCCCGGGAGGCAACGTCACGAAAACTCGAGGGAAGGTGGCAGCCGCCTTCGAAGAAGGCACAGGGCCGCCGCAATGTGCGTTCGACACGTCGATGGAATCACGGGAGAATTGCGAGAGCCACCAAAACATCGCTTCTTGCCGCGGTCTTCCTCGACCCACGAGCCAAGTGATTCCCCCTTTAAAAGAGTCTTTGCTGGGTTTCTCTTTCCTCGAGTTTCACACACACACTACTCGATCGCCTCCCACTCAAAAAGGGCCTCGGAGGGGAGGGTAACCTGCGCTCTGAGAAAACGCGTACCCACGGCGCCGAGCGCGCTTCGCGCCCGGCGCCGTCGCCGACCTCGTAGGCCCCGGTGACCCCGGGGGGGCTGACAAAGACTTTTGGGTTCGGCCCCCTCCTCTCCTCCCCGCCTCCCTCCGGCCGGCCAGCCAAGGGGGGAGGGAGGATGGTGGAGAGAAAAGGGCCGGGGAGCCCTGCCGAGAGCCCCCCCGCGGGGGGGAGGGGGAGGAGGGGGAGGAAATGGGGACGAGGAGCTGGGAGGTGGACCGCGGCAGGAGACAAGACCGTCTCCCCCCCTTGGTCACTGGCCCCCGGTCCGTCCGTCCGTCCGTCCGTCCGTCCTCCGTCCGTCCGATCGTTCGGGTTGCACGCGATTTGGGCCTCTTTCGGCGGCACCACTACTCGGTGGTGGTGCTGCTGCTGCTGCTGCTGCAGCACTCGTTAATGATCCTTCCGCAGGTTCACCTACGGAAACCTTGTTACGACTTTTATTTCTCTAAAATGACCCAGCTTGGACCACCTTTCCGTCGACCCGAGGCGCTGGGCCGCCCCCCGAGGCGGCGGTAAGCGGTTCCAAGGGCGCCAGTCCGGTGCCCTCACTAAACCATCCAATCGGTAGTAGCGACGGGCGGTGTGTACAAAGGGCCAGGGACTAAATCGGCGCAATCTGGTAAAATTGCGCCTACTGGGAAATTCCTCGTTCATGGGGAACATTTGCAAGCCCCAACCCCCTTTTAAAGGGACAGCTTCACGAGGTTACCCGCTCCTCTCGGAGCAGGGACAGCTCGCTGAATTTCTCCATTGTAGCGCGCGTGCGGCCCAGAACATCTAAGGGCATCACAGACCTGTTATGGCTCAAACTCTCGTGCGGCTAGTATATTTTTTGCTGCCGGTTTATCCCTCTAAGAAGAAGACTGGCGAAGCGGACGCCAGTTTCCGGCGCCGCGGGCGCGCCGCCGGCGGCGCTAACCAACCGACGGCGGAGGCCCGCGCGGACGGCCGGGTTTAGGGGAACCCGAGCCCACGCCCGAGGGCGAAGGCTGGGCGAGAGACCCGTCGACTATTTAGCAGGCTAGAGTTCTCGTTCGTTATCGGAATTAACCGACAGATCACTCCCCCAACTAAGAACGGCCTGCACCACCACCCACCGAATCGGAAAGAGCCTTCATTCTGTCAATCCTTCCGGTGTCCTGGCCTGGTGAGTTTTCCCCGTGTTGAGTCAAATTGAGGCCGCAGGCTCCACTCCGGGGTGGTGCCCTTCCGTCAATTCCTTTAAGTTTCAGCTTTGCAACCATACTTCCCCCGGAACTCAAAGACTTTGGTTTCCGGAAGCAAACCCGCCGGGTCATGGGGAATAACTGCGCGGATCGCTATTTCAGCATCGTTTAAGGTTAAAAAAACTAGGGCGGTATCTGATGGGCCTTCGAACCTCTAACTTTCGTTCTTGATCAATGAAAACATCTTGGCAGATGCTTTCGCAGTTAGGTCTTTCATGCGACGGTCTAAGAATTTCCCCCTCTAGCGTCGCAGTACGAATGCCCCCGTCTGTTTTCTATTAATCATACCTCGGGTTCCGAAAAACCGACAAAATAGAACCGAGGTCCTGTTCCATCATTCCATGCACGACCATTCGGGCTGTAAGCAAAGACCAGCCGCTCTGAGCCACTCTAATTTTTTCAAGTAACGTGCCGGCCACAGGGGGACACCCGGTTAAGGGCATAAAAACCCGTGCGCGCCGGCGGGGACACAGTTTCGGAACCCGGCAGAAGCCGCCGCTAAGGCGGACCGCCGGTCCGGAGCAAAAGTCAAACTACGAGCTTTTCAACCGCAAAAAAACTTTAATATACGCTAGTGGAGCTGGAATTACCGCGGCGGCTGGCACCAGACTTGCCCTCCACTCGATCCTCGTACAAGGGTTTTTAAAGTGTACTCTTTCCCAAATTGCGAGGCCCCGTTCGGGGGGCTCGCAACAGTATTTTTCGTCACTACCTCCCCGTGCCGGGAGTGGGTAATTTGCGCGCCTGCTGCCTTCCTTAGATGTGGGTAGCCGTTTCTCAGGCTCCCTCTCCGAATCGAACCCTGATTCCCCGTTACCCCTTATAGCCATTGTAGGCGTTTAACCTACAATCGAGAGCTGATAAGGCAGACGCCCGCAGGACGCGGCGCCGACCCAACCCGGGTTGCGGGAGGGGGTCGTGCGCTCGGGCCAAAGTTATTCTGATTCCCCAAGGAGATCGCGGCCGGCCGGTTGAAGGGCCGGCCGCCGAGGGTTTTGGTCTAATAAAAGCGCTCCTCCTCGCGGGCGGAGACTACAAAGGCATGTTTATAGCTCTAGAATTACACAGTTATCCAAGTATTTGGGGTTTGGGGCAGAGATCCAAATGAGTTATATCTGATTTAATGAGCCGGGTCCCCGGTTTCCCCTTTAAAGTCGGCCTTTTACTTACACATGCATGGCTTAATCTTTGAGACAAGCATATGACTACTGGCAGGATCAACCAGGTAGAATTGGACAAAACAACAAACGCCCCGTGGGGGTCGCCATCGTTCGTGTGTTGTGTGCTCGCAGGAGGAAAGGAGGGAGCGCCGGCACGCAAGCACGCAGCGCGGCGGGGCCGCCGCCTGCTCGCTTCCTCCTCTTCTCCGCCTTGCACTTCTCGGCTTTTCGGCAGGATCGGTCCGCGCACTTCTCGCCGGGATCGGGAAAGAGGGCGGCCCCGATGCTGGATGGCTTCTTTCATCATCGCTCTTCTCTCTAAGGGTGCGCCGCACGCAGGGGGGGGAGAAAACAAGCGTCGCCGGGCCAGAACAACGGCCGCGGCAGGCTCCCACCCGGGCGCGAGCCCTTCATCGTCTCTTCTCTCTTTTCGCCATCGTCTTTCCCGGGCCGGGGGGGGGGGAGCGAGGAGGGGAGCGAAGGGAGACAGGTGGCGAGGGTAGGGGGGGGGGCAGGCGCCACGGACGCAGGCACCGCACCAAGGGTGCCCGCCGAACCCCCGCGCGCAGCTGCCCGCCGCTCCTCCTCTGTCCTTCCTCCCTCCATCGCATGCTGAAAGGGCCGGCCCACCCCTTTCCACAGGGGAACTCGCGCGCGCACCGCAGGGGCGCGCTTGGCGCTCCTTCTTCCCCCGACCCCTTTCCCGGGAACTCGGAGCCGGCCGGCAGCCCCGCCCGCCCGGCCTCGCCCGCGCGCGGCGCGCGCGCGCGCGAGAAAGGGCCAAGGCAAGGGGAATGGGGGATGCCGGCTACCCCCCGCGCCCGGTGGGGATCGGATGGAAACGGAACACGCGCAGGGAAGCGAGAACCACAAAGGGGGGGGGGGCCCCCCGGCCCAGCCTTTACTCCGGGGCCAAGGCGGCAAGGGTGTGGTGATTGCCGGGGTTTTTCTTCCTTTCTCGCCGCAAGGGTGTCACAACCCGGGATCTAGCTCCGCGCTATCGGCACCACGTGGCCGAGGGGAGAAAACCGCGGGGCTCTACCGTCGCGAGGGGGAAACCGCGCGGGGCGGCCACTCGGAAACCATCCGACGTCTAGAATGGAGCGGTCGCCTCTGTGAAGGGCACGGCCCCAACCGACCTCACCCGGGGGGGGCACGGGGAATGGATACCCCGGCGGCCCCCGGCCGGGAACGTGGCCCCGAGCCCGCGACCTTTTTCTGTGCGCTGCGGGAGGCAAGGCGAGGCGAGGCGAGGCGGGCGGGTCGCCCGCACACGCCTCCATGCCAGCCCGACCACAACGGCGACGGGAGCGGGAGGGGGAAAGCAAGAGATGGCGAAGGGGGGGGGGGGGGCC
>NW_023653435.1:0-4923 GCF_015228065.2 Penaeus monodon
ACGAAAAACTTATTCAATTTAGAAAAATTCTATATTATCTAGGAAAAAAAGTAATTTTGTTAAACTACTTTTTTTACTTGATTTATCTGACCCAAAATCCACCTTTGGGAAACGATATTTGTATTGAAATTTTTTTAACATTTTTTATATCGTTTAAATTTTTTTCATTTTAACATAAAACTTAAAAATAATATAAAGCACTTCATTTTGGATGTATTTTTTTATAATTCAAATTTAAAAAAGGATGGACTTTGAGTCTTATATGAGCAAATTTTCAGAAAGTAATACCTTTGGGAAAAAATATGTGACAATATATGAAGAGATAGATTTGGGGAAAGCATTTAACCAATTTCAGTAAATTTTAAAAAAAATTTTTGGGAAAAAAAATTGTTCTGTATCTAAGGACCAGGAGCAATGCTCGACAACATAGCAAAGGGGTTTTAATTGCAAACGTAGTTCAGCCTATCAATGTGATGCGCGATTTTGGCTGAAACTCTGTTTGCGATATCGTTACCCTTGCTATGATGTCACACTGCGGCCTTGCTGAAATTACCCCAAATAATAGCAAAACCTATGTTTTAACATTTTTCATTGGCTGAAACTGCTTTTTGCATTCCTAACCCCCTTTCTATGAGTCAAACATCTGCGCCCTTTCGTAAATTTTCAAACTAAAAGCAAACTCATAGATTATTAACATTTTCAATTTTGGGTGAAACTGGTTTGCGAATCGCACCCTTGCTATGTGTCAAGCTCGCGGCCTTGCGTAATTATCACAAATAATAACATACTCTTAGATTTTAACTTATTTAAATTGCTAAATGCGTTTCGAATTTCCCTAAACCCCTTTCTTAATTTTAAACATCTGCGGGCCCTTTCTGATAATTTTAAAACAAATAATAAGCAAACTCAAATTTTAACATTTTTCATTGGGTGAAACCCGCTGTTTCGAAACGCTACCCTTTTGTTTAAGATCTGCGGCCTTGCTGATAAATTTCCCCCAAAAAAAAATTTTTTTTAAAAAATTTAATTATCGTTGGGAAAACTGCTTTTTGCCCATTCCCCCTTGCTGGGTTAAATCCCCCTTCTAATTATAAAATAATAAAGATTAAAATTTTTTCATTGTAAAGTTTGCAACCCCCCCTTTTTTTCAACCCCTCCCTTTGAAAATTTAAAAAATGAACCTTTTTAACCCCTTATTCAGATTGGCTTTCTGTTTTTCCCACCCTTTTAGATTCAAAATTGGGGCCCCCCTTTTTTAAAAAAAACCAAAAGCTCCTTTTAAAAAAGTTCAATTTCTGCTCTGTTTTATTTCACCCTTCTAAGTAAATTCCCCCCTTTTTTAAAATTTAACCTTGCATCCCCCATGATTTTAAAATTTTCGTTGGGTGAAATTTTTCATATGCTACCCCTTCTAGATTCCCAAAGGGGGCCCCGTTTTCCAAATAAAACCCTATAATTTTCCCTTTTCGTTGGGTGAAATCTTTTGCCTACCCCCTTTAATTTTAAGCACGCGTTTTCATATTTAAAAACCCTATTAAGCAACCCCTATAAATTTTAAAAATTTTTTAACTTTTTTTCATATTCCCCATTTTTTAAGTTTCCTTTCTATTTTAAACCCCTTGCTCCTAAAATTTAAAATTAAGGGGGAAACTTTGTTTCATTCCCCCTTTTTTGGTTTAATCGCCCTTTGAATTTTAAAAACTCCTTAATTTTTAAATTTTAAAAAAAATTTTTTAAACTTTTTTGGGGAAAAGGGTTTTTCTATATGCAACCTTCCCCTTTTTTAAAATTTTCCCTAATCAAACTCATAAATTTAAAATTTTAAAGGTAAAACCTTTTTTGCTACCCCTTTTTGATTTAAAACCGGTTTGCTTTTTAAAATTAAAAAAAAAAAAACTCTAAAATTTTTTATTTTCAATTGGCGAAACTGGTTTTGCAAATTTGCTACCTTCTATTTCAACTCGCGCTGTAAATTAATACACACTAATCAAAAATCATAGATTATTAAATTTTTCAGATTTCCCGTTTTTTTTTAACCTTTATTGTCAAACCCCGCGGGCCTTTTAATTAACCAAAAATAAAATCTAAATTTTTTAAATTATTCAATTGGTTTAAAGGGTTTGGAAAAGCTACCCTTTTTTTTAGGGCAAGTCCCCGGGGGTAATAACAACAATAACAAACTCTAAAATTTTTTTTATTAATTTTCCTTTTTGGGAAGCTTTTTAAACCCGGCTTAAAAAACCCCGGGGGGTTTTTAAATTTTAAACTAAAAGTTTTAAATTTTAAAAAAAATTTTTTTTTTTGGCGAAATGCTTTTTTCGATATCCAAACCCTTGCTAATTTGATTTTCCCTTCTTTTTTCCTTTTGAAATTTAAATTTTTTTTAGATTGGGGCTGCTGGGTTCATATGCTAACTTGATATTTTAACATCGGTTTCTGAAATTTTTAAAAAAACATCCTAAATTTTAAAAATTTTTAGTTGGTGCTGGTTTTTAAAATACCCCCCTATGATTAACATTCGCCCGCGAATTTTCCCTAAAGCTAACCCCAAAAATTAAAAAGCGTTGGGTGAAATTTTCAAAACCAACCCTTTTTCAAATCGGGCTGAAATTAACCAAAAATTGCATAACCTTGTTTTAAATTATTTAACTAAATGCTTTTTAATTAATTTATATTCAAGCTTGGGGGGTTTCTGTAAATTAAACAAACCCCCCTTTTCAAAACATTTTTCGGGGAAATTTTTTTGCTATCCCCCCCCCCCTTTCTATGATGTCAAACTCTGCGGCTTTGGGGAATTATCACAAATAAAAACTAACCTATAGATTTTAACATTATTAATTGGCTGAAACTGCTTTTTTTCCCCTACCCTTGCTATGAGGGGGCCTTCGATAATTTTAAAACAACTATAAGCATAACTCTATAGTTATTAAAATTATTCGATTGCTGAAACTTTTTGTTCGCTAAACCCTTGTTGATTCCTTGCCCTTGCAAATATAAAAATAAAAATTATTTAAAATTTTTAAATTTTTTTTGGGGAAATGCTTTTGCGATATGCAACCCCCGCCAGATTCGCTCTGCCCTTCTAATTTAAAAATAAATTCCTTGTTTAAAATTTTGATTGGGGAAACTGCTTTTTTGCAATCCCCCTTCTATAAAATGCCCTTTTAATTATAAAAATAATTTAACTTTTGGGTTTTTTTTCAGATTCAAACTGCTTTTTTGATAAAAAACCCTTTTAGGAAAATTTTTTAAAAAAATCCATTGAAACCTTTTAAATTTTTTTTAAAAAAAGGTTTCCCGTTTGGAAAACCCAAATTTTAATCCCTTCCCCCCCTTTTAAAATTTAAACACTTAAGCATAAAAAATTTTTTAATTTCAGATTGGGCTTTTTCGATATTACCCTTTTAGAGCAACCCCCCTTTTTAAAACCAAAAGCTTTTTTAAAATTTTTCTTTTCAATTGGTAAACTGCGGTTTTCGTATCCCAAAACCCCTAAAACCCCCTTTTTTTAAATTTTCCAATTAACTCCTTTTTAAACCGTTGGTAAACCGGGTTTTCGTACCCCCCACTTTATGATTAACTCTCGGTTGCTGAAATTTCCCCTAACCTAACCTTAGATTTCCCCTTTTTTGTTGTTTTAAAACCCCCGAATTAAACCTTCCCTTTTTTTTTTTGCCCTTTCTGAAATTTTCAAACTAACCCCCCTATGATTAACATTTCTTGTGAAATTTTTTATACCTAAAATTCTTTTTCAAGCACGGGCCCTTTCGATAAAATTTTCCAACTAAAAAATAACCTTGGGTTTATTTTAAAAATTTTTCCCAAACTCTGTTTCATATCCATTGGGAAAAGTTTGCATTGCCCCTTGGGTTTTTATAAACTTCATCTTTAAAATTATTTAAATTTTTAATTGGTAAACCTTTTCAATTGGCAAACCCCGCTTTTGCAAACACCCCGCGGGGTTTTCCCCAAAAAAAAAACTATAGAAAATTAAATTTTAAAAAAACGATTTTGGTTTTTAACCCTCCCCCCGATGTTAGCACTCGGCCTTTCTGATAATTTACCCAACCAAAAAGCTAACTCTATAATTTTAAATTTTTTAATTGGCTGAAACGCTGTTTGCGATTCCAACCCTTTTTATGTCAAGCATCGCGGCCTTCTGATAAATTTTAAAACCTAATAACAACCTCTAAATTTTTTATTTTCAGATTGGCTGAACTGCTGTTGCGATTTTACCCTTGCTTGATGTCAAACACTCGGCCTTTCTTATAAAAACAAAAAAACTAACTCTAAATTTTAAATTTTTCGATTGGGAAACTTGGGCTTGCCCCGTATTTCCTCTGGGGCTGAAATTTTAAAAAAATAATAAATAACTTATAGTTTTAAAATAAAAAAAACCGGGCAAAAAACCCCTTTTTTTTTTGGCCGGGCCCTTTTTGCTTTTGAAATTTTTAAAAATAAAAAAAATTTTGTTTTAAAATTTTCAATCTTTTCTTTTTTTTCCCCATTAAATAAATTTTAAAAGTTTTGTTTTTCCCCAAAATTTTAAAATAAAAAATTTTTTAAAAGATTTTTTTTTTTCAAAAATTTTAAATTTTTCATGTATTTTCTATTTTTTTAATTTGCCTTTTTTTAAAAAAATTTTTTTTTGGGGTTTTTTTAAAAAAAAAAATTTTTTTTTTAAAGCTTTAAAATTTTTTTTTTTTATACAAATTTTATTTTTTTAAACTTTTTAAATTTCTTAAAAATTTAAAAATTTAAATTTAAAAAATTTTTAATTAACCCCTTTTAAAAAATTTTTTGCTTTTAAAAAAAAGAAAAATTTTTTAAATTTTTTTTTTTTAAAAAATTTTTAAACTTCAACCCTTTTTTAATTTTTTAAAAAATTTTAATTTTTATTTTTCATTTAAAATTTTTTAAATT
>NW_023653436.1:0-4923 GCF_015228065.2 Penaeus monodon
AATACAGATTGGTTTGAATGTAAAGAAGACCTATTCGCCTGTCTCATTGACTAAAATGCAGTATCAGTACAGTGCTCTACCATTCTCCCTAGAAGCCTCTGTAAGTTCTCCAATATTGCCAAGATTACTTCCTGTAGACATGACCTCCTCAATGTTTATATTGGCGGCCCTCACCCCCCAATCCCTTAGTTGTTATTGTCGTAGGGGTCCTAGAGACGGAGACTGAGATTACCTCTACCATGGACCTAAGCCCTCACCTAAACTAATTTTGAATGGTCTTTTCTTCTCTTCTTCATCCCCTTCAGTCCACTTTCTAAGTGAGAGCTATGTTGGCAGGATAAAGTCTGGCTTTGGGTCAGTCCTGGACAGCCTCTGGTATTCCCTTGGTTAATCGCCTAGACCTCATGCTACGTGAGGCTAGACAAGAGGTTTTCCTCTTTCTACCCATTCCAAAACTACTTTGCTCCGTTCCCCTCCCATCTTCCTTTTCCAGTCTTAATCCAGATACTCCATCTCTACCTCTTCCCCGATCTCCTATATCCACCTCTCAGTCTGCACCTCAGACATTTATACCCTCTTTTCCTCATAGAAAAAAACTTCATTTCTCAGACCTCCCCACCCAACTCCAGAAACTTGAAGACCTCCAAAACTTCCTAAACATGACCCTAGAGAATGCTCCCTTCCCTCACCACCCTCCAATCCCTTTATTCCTATTCTCTCCACATTCAAAGTATTTGCCATTATCCATCTCCCTCCTCCTCAAGTTCCCCCTACCCCTTTTCCTCCCACTCTTCCCAAAAAAACAACCCGTCCTTTCATCCATTCCATCGTCCTTCCCTATTATCCTTACCACTCCCACCTGGATGCTCACGTGACTCAATTCTGCCACAACAATGTCCTCCTCTAGATCCTGACCTACTACACGACTTTTAACGTCTAGCACATTTAATCATCAACTAAATCCCTCTTTATCATTTTCGCCACTCTGTTTTTATATAGTATGTGACTTTTTGATGTCTAGCAAATTCAGTTTGCTTTGTAGCCATTAACCATCCCCAAATATTCCAACCCAATGATGATTCTGTATCTTTGGAACTAGGCTCATTGACATTAACTTCTCCGGTTCCCTGGGCACTGGTTCTAATTTTGATGACTCTGAACGCTGATGCTACTACCACCTCGATGCTTGCTGTCAGCTGTCTATTCCAAGTCGCCTACCCAGGCTGTTACCAATCTTCGGAAAACATGCTTCCTCTGTCACTACATCTTCCTACATCTACACTACATCTTCCCATTCTCAAGTCGTCTTCATTTCAACCCCCTCACTTACTACTATTCTTCACCCTTATTGTTCACATCCCCGTAGTACTATCTTACTCGCCACTCCCTTTTCTTTTAGCCCAGCTATGGGGGGTCCTTTTTGTGATCATCCTATTCTTACAATGTCTTTAAAATAAGTAGGCAAAGTTTCTTCCCGCAGCCGTTCCGAGAGTTCACGCCTTATCACAGATAAGGCCTGTCCACACGAGCGGGCATGATCGATGGGCACGAGCAGAGATGACGTCAAGGGCGGACAAACTACTGGGTAAACAAGTGGCTACTCGTTTCTCGCCTGTGACGTTCCTTTATGTTGCCCACCGCCATGACCGCCGATTATGCCCGTCGTGTAGAAAGCCTTTTCATGCGACTCCTGAGCTCGTGGATTACTACCCCTTAATACTAGAACCGGAACTATTTCCATTTTCCAGGTTGGTTGCCATAGTGCTACACTGTTCACCCTAGAGGCCGCGAATCTCTTACACCAGTACTGCCAATATTGACCTCACCCTTGAATTTTATATTGGAGGCGAGTCCTGTCCTGTCCGACCATATCGACCCCCCCCTCGTCAGTGTCAAATGTTGGCTTTTTGGCCACCCTGACAAGCACTGTCGCTCCATACCCCGCTGTCCTCTATGTGCCCAACCTGGCCATGATTGTTAAACTGCTCTGCACAATCACGCGCTTGTGCCAATTATGGTGGTTCCCATAATGTATTTTATAGGGGTTGCCCTACCAAGTTCTAGTCAGGTAGCACTCCAGATTCAATCCCGTCTGTACTTCAATCCCGTCTGAAGCCAGGCAGGAAGCACGCCGATGAGGTTTTTCTCTTGACCCATACTACAGTGCTGTCCTTCGCCTTGCCCCTCCCTCTTTTCTCCAAAATGTTTCTACATCATCCATTCTAAATCGGACTTTCTAGTCTCTAACATATCCCGGTGAGCACCCCTCTTTCTCGCTCTACCCATGGCATCAGACAATCTAAATGTTCCACCCCATCTCCTAAACCTACCTCAGCCCCTTAAACATGTCTAATCATGACCCAAAATAACATACCTATCTCACACATCCTCCAGTCTCTGCTCCCATTCCCTCTACATTCAAAGGGACTGCTGACATCCATCCATTATCCTACTCTTCTTTCCCCTACACCCTTTCTTTCCACGCCTTCCCAGCACATCTCATCCCCCCTACTTTACTTCCTCTTCTGCAATTACATGCTGTTATTAACAAACAATGGGTGTTCTGTGGATTTACTAGCAAGGAAAAAAAGCCTCACTCTATCAGAATATTCCACTGAATTTCAAATACAGTACTAGCAGTAAAGAATATACATACATACAACACACACACACACACACACACACACACACACACACACACACACACATATATATATATATATATATATATATATATATATATATATATATATATACATACATATATATATATATATATATATATATATATATATATATATATATATACATACATACATACATATATATATATATTATATATATATATATATATATATATATATATAGTATATATATATATATCCTTCACATAATAATCTTAGTTCTTAGGCCAGGAAATGATACACCAAAAACACCAAAGGTTGCTTTAACAAATGTGAAAGATCCTTTACCCAATAACACAAGGCCCATAAATCCTCATCATCTCCACCAAAGTGTTCTCATCTATGTCGACTGATGCCGCCGCCACCGTTGCACCAGCTGTGCATCCTCTGCATTTTCTTCTGCGACAACATGGCTTCAGCTTGTAAGAGAGAGAGAGAGAGAGAGAGAAAGAAATACTTTTAAAAAAACTTTCAAGAGACTATTTTATCTCTCAAAATATAAGTCAAATTCCCAATAATGTAAAACAGATCACTCACTTCAAACCACTTGCCTGGGAAATGTTACCTATTAAATAAAACAGAAAGAGACACATTTACTTACTTTCAGCTAAAGCCACTCATCCTGCAGCTGCTGTAGTCTGTTGGTTTGGCAACTGACATTGAAGCTGTCGTGTCAATCTCTTGGTATTCTGACATCAAGGAGTTCATGTCAATTTCCTTAAACTGGGGAAGAAATGAGCATTAGACTCTCTTGATATGAACTAGTCTAATAAGGGGGAGGGGGTGATAAGAAATAAAAAAAAGGGAAAAATAAATGGTCAGTGATTAGAAAAACATTAACTTAACAACATAACAGAACTTTGATGAGTAATAGCCTCCTTTTAGACAAGACATTTTATGAAGGCCAACATAATTCAAAATGGTATCTCAAATGTGCTGTTAGAAACTGATATCTAGCTGGATGTGGATAGCCTGAGCCAATAACCTCACCTCAAAGCGCTCCTCCTCTTCATTCTCCGGATCTTTGCCCAGATTATGGACATCGAAAGACTCGTCACCTTCTTCCATCTCATCTCCACCAGTCAGAAGATTTGGGTTGAATGTGAACATCTCTCGACCAGAAGTTGCAGCAGGATTTGACTATTTTAGATTTTAAAATCTTGTAAATTCATAATGCTACCCAGAAAAAGACTGAAAAGTTTCTATTCTCTCTTACTCACTCATTCACTCTCGTGTGTATGTGTGTGTGTGTGTGTGGGATATATATATATTACATATATATATATAATATATATATATATATATATATATATATAAAATATATATATATATATATATATATATATATATATATATATATATATATATATAATATATATATATATATATATATATATATATATAGTATATGTATATATATATATATCCCCACACACACACACACACATACACACGAGAGTGAATGAGTGAGTAAGAGAGAATAGAAACTTTTTCAGTCTTTTTCTGGGTAGCATTATGAATTTTCAAGATTTTAAAATCTAAAATAGTCAATCCTGCTTGCAACTTTCTGGTCGAGAGATGTTCACATTCAACCCAAATCTTCTGACTGGTGGAGATGAGATGGAAGAAGGTGACGAGTCTTTCGATGTCCATAATCTGGGCAAAGATCCGGAGAATGAAGAGGAGGAGCGCTTTGAGGTGAGGTTATTGGCTCAGGCTATCCACATCCAGCTAGATATCAGTTTCTAACAGCACATTTGAGATACCATTATGAATTATGTTGGCCTTCATAAAATGTCTTGTCTAAAAGGAGGCTATTACTCATCAAAGTTCTGTTATGTTTTTAAGTTAATGTTTTCTAATCACTGACCATTTATTTCCTTTCTTTTATTTCTTTATCACCCCTCCCCCTTATTAGACTAGTTCATATCAAGAGAGTCTAATGCATCATTTCTTCCCCAGTTTAAGGAAATTGACATGAACTCCTTGATGTCAGAATACCAAGAGATTGACACGACAGCTTCAATGTCAGTTGCCAAACCAGACAGACTACAGCAGCTGCAGGATGAAGTGGCTTTAGCTGAAAGTAAGTAATTGTGTCTCTTTCTGTTTTATTTAATAGGTAACATTTTCCCAGGCAAAGTGGATTGAAGTGAGTGATCTGTTTACATTATTGGGAATTTGACTTATATTTTGAGAGATAAAATAGTCTCTTGAAGTTTTTTGAAAAGTATTTCTT
>NW_023653437.1:0-2500 GCF_015228065.2 Penaeus monodon
TATTCATCATTATCTATTATTGCATTTATTATCATCATTATTCCAACTATATCATTAATGATTATACAGTATAATATAATTTCATCATACTAAAAACAACTACAATAGTAATAGTAATAACGATAATAATAACAATAAAAAACGTTTTTAAAATAATTATATATATTATTATTATAATTAATAACGTTATTAATGTAATTATTACTGTTAGAATAATATTTTTACAATAATACTACCAGTAAAAATAATAATAATGATAATAATAACAATAATAATATTAATAACAATATTATAACAATTAGTATTATTATAATTATACTTATATATTATTAACTTTATTATAACAGTTATAATATATTTTTTTGGAAATAATACTAATAATTAAAGCAATGCTACAACTACTACTACTACTACTACTACTATAATAATAATAATAAATAATAATAATAATAATAATAATAATAATAAAATGATAATAATAATGATAGTAATGATAATAGTAATAATATTAATAATCATCAAATGTAAAACAAATTCTCTTTATTTTCACTTTAATCATCATTATTGTCTTGATTAATAGAATTCTGGGAATTATTATCATTATTACCCTAATAATTGCCAGAATCATCAAATGGATGGAAAAAACGCCATTTGGAGTCTACTCTCAAAAGGCTATACTTCGCTAGATTTTTTCGCTTTTCTTACTTTTTGGATTTTTTTTTCTTTACCATTTCTTTATAATGTATGGACACAATTCCTGTTATTATCATTTATATCTTGATTTCATCATTATTATCGTTACCATCATCATTATCATAATTATCATCATTATCATTATCATCATTATTGCAATTATTATCATCATTATTGCAATTATTATCATTATTATTGCAATTATTGCAGTTATAATATATATATTACAACTATACTACCAGTAAAAATAATAATAATGATAATAATAATAATAATAATAATAATAATAATAATAATAATAATAATAATAATAATAATAATAATAATAATAATAATAATAATAATAATAATAATAATAATAATAATAATAATGTTAATAATGATAATAATAATGATAATACTAATAATATCAATTATCATCATATATTATCCAAATTCTCTTTATTCTTACTTTTATCATCATTATTGTCATGATTAAAAGAATTCTGGTAATTAGTAATGATTATTACCCTAATCATTGCCAGAATCATCAAATGAATGGAAAAAACGTCATTTTCCAGTTTACTCTCAAAAGGCTATATTTCGCTAGATTTGGCTGTTTTTTCGACTTTTGGATTTTTTTTTCTTTTACCTTTTTTATTATATATGGAAACAATTCCTGTTATTATTATCATTATTATCCTGATTATCATCAGTATTATCGTTGTCATCATCATTATCATCTTTATCATCATCATTATCATCATTATTGCAATCATTATCATCATTATTACAATTATTATCATTATTATTGCAAGTACTGCAGTTATAATATATATTTATACATCTATACTAATAACAACTACAAATAATAATAGAATAGCAATAATAATAACCCAAAAATAACGTTTTTTATAAAAATTATTAATATCATCATTTTAATTAATATCGTTATTACTGTAATTATTAATGTTATAATAATTATTTTTACATTTATACTACCAGTAAAAATAATAATAATGATAATAATTACAATAATAATATTAATAACAATATTATAAAAAATTAGTATTATTATAATTATTTCTTATTATTTTATTATTATTGTTATTATTATAGTTATAATATATTTTTTGTCAATAATACTAATAATTATATAATAATAATAATAATAATAAAAAATAATAATAATAATAATAATAATAATAATAATAATAATAATAATAATAATAAAATAAAAAATAATAATAAAAAAAAAAATAAAAAATAATAATAATAATAATAATAATAATGATAATAAAAATAAAAATAATATAATAATAATAAATATTAATAATCATCTAACGTTATCCAAATTCTCTTTATTCTCACTTGGGAAACATCATTATTGCCTGATTAATAGAATTCTAGTAATTTTTATCATTACCCTAATAATTGCCAGAATCATCAAATAAATGAAAAAACGTCATTTTGGAGTCTACTCTCAAAAGGCTATATTTCACTAGATTTTGCCGCATTTTCGACTATTGGGAATATTAATACTTTTACCTTTTTTATTATATAAGGACACAATTCCTGATATTATCATCATTAATAACATGATTATCAACATTAATATCGTTATAATCATTCATTATCATCATTATCATGATTATCATCATCATTATCATCATTATTACAAATTATTTCATTATCAGCATTATTTCAATTATTATAAGGATTATTGCAATTATTATCATTATTATTGCAATATTGCAGTTATAAATATATATTTTTACATCTATACTAATAACAACTACAATAATAATAGTAATAATAATAATAATAA
>NW_023653440.1:0-2500 GCF_015228065.2 Penaeus monodon
TGTGTGGGGTGTGGTGGTTTTTGTGTGTGTTTTTTTTTTTTTTTTTTTTTTTTTTTTTTTTTTTTATTTACTATTTATATATATATATATAATATAAATAAAATTATATATATATATTAATATATACATATAACAAAATATCTTATCCACATGAAACTACATACATCATACTGCACACATACGACACCACATACAAAAAAAAATTATTAATATAATATATAAATTTTAATAATATATAAAATTTTAATATAAAATTAAAATACTAAAACATAATACAATATACAATATATATACATAATAAAATATATATAAAACATATATTTTAAATTATATATATATATATATATATATATTAATATAAATTATATTACTATTTATATTATATATATATATGTCTTTATATTAATATTCTAAGATTATATATATATCTATATATATTATATATTATATATATTTTATGCATGTGTGTGTGGTATATATGTATGTATGCATGTGTTGGTGCTTGAGAGCATCCGTGCATGTGTTTTTTGTCTCTGTGTGTGTGCGTGTGTGTGTGTGTGTGTCCTTTATGTATATATGTATGTATGTATGTATAGTATATATTTATGTATATTATATATCATATATATATATATATATATTATAATATATATATATATATATATATATATATATAATATATTATATAATTATATAAATGTGCATATACATACACATGCAATATATATATATTATATATATATATAATATATATATATTATATTATATTGTGTGTGTGTGTGTGTGTGTGTGTGTGTGTGTGTGTGTGTTGTGTGTGTGTGTGTGTGGGGGTGTGTGTGTGTGTGTGGTGTGTATTATGTGTGTTATAAAAGGGTTATGTATATATATATATATATCTTCTATATATATTAGATATTATATATATATCTATATATATTATTTATATATATTATAACTTACTACAAACATACCTACATATACATACCTCAAACACAACAAACATATATGTCAATCGTATGTGTGCCCTGTGTGTGTAAATATATATTTTTTATATATATATATATGCATGGGTGTTGGTGTGTATGCGTGTTATACGTTGTATGGGTGCATGCTGCGTGCGTGCATGTGTGCGTGTGTTCGGGCATGTAGTGTATGTGTGGTGTGTGTGTGTGTGTGTGTGTGGTGTGTGTGTGTGTGTGTTGTGTGTTTTGGTTTTGTGCGTGTGTGCGTGTGTGCGTGTGTGTGTGTGTGTGTGTGTGGTTTTAAATGTATATATATATATATATTATTATATATATATTATATATATAATATAAAATATATATATAGTATTATGTGTGGTGGTAGGGTGTATGTATGTATGTATGTATGTTTATGTATATAGTATATATATTATATATAGATATATATATATATATATATTATATATTTTACATATATGTATATATATATAATATATTATATTATATTATATATATACATACATATATTATTTATTTACTTATTTATAAATTATATATATATATATATAATATATATATTATATTATATATATTTTATATAAAATTATAATATATATATTGTTAGGGCCGGTCCGCCTCGTCTCTCTGCCACCAACAAGGCAGGCTAGCAGACGCGTGTTATATACAGGGTCGTGAACACTAAACAGCCCCAAAGGGGGCCCGCACCACAGCACCCAGAACACCAGGAGAGGAAACGCCAAGTGGCGAGGCAGGGCACAAGTAAACACAAAATGACAGTCTTTCCTTTTTACACAAATTTTTTACCCGTACACTTTTCTATAGGTCCAAAACAGGGGGGAACCACACGTCACACAGCAAATACAGCTTATAAGGGCAACACAAAAATTTTTATCAGGTCCAAGGGCACACACGAGGTCTTCACAGGAGCAGCACCCACTGCGTCCTCCCTCCTACTTGTTCCTCCGCTCCTCCGCTCACAGCCAGCTGCGTCATGTTGCCAGGTCCCTTCATGTTAACACTGTTTCGGCACAGAGACAAAACCCACTGGCGTAAACAATATATATATATAATATTTTATATATATATATATATATATATATTATATATATATATATATATAATATAATATATTATATATAATATACATATACATATATGTTATTATAATAATAATATATATTTTATTTACTTATTTATATATATAATATATAGTATATATATATATTATTAAAATAAATAATAATATATGTATAAAAAAAATTACATTATGGTATATGTATAATTATATATATATATATATATATTATATATAATTAATAATATATATCTATAAAATTATTTTACTTATATATATTTATCTTTATATATATTATAAAAATTATATATTATTATAAACTATATATTATTATATTTTTATCTATAATATTATATTATTATATATATATTTAATAATATTTTATTTCTATATTATTTATATTTTTTATTCTATCCTATAAATATTATTATTTTCATATAAT
>NW_023653443.1:0-21413 GCF_015228065.2 Penaeus monodon
GGGGTGTTGGTGTGTTGGTGTGTGTGTTGTGGTTGTGTTGTGGTTTGTGCGTATGTTTCGTATGTGTGCGATGTTTGTTGTTTGTTGGGGGTGTGTGTGGTGTGTTGTGGTGTGTGTTGTGTGGTTGGTGTGTGTGTATGTTTTGCATATATGTATTGTATGTATGCATGCAATATATTATGTGTGGTGTGTGGGGTGTGTGTGTGTGTGTGTGGGTGTGGTGGTGTGGTGTGTGTGTGTGTGTGTGTGTGTGTGTGTGGTGTGTGGGTTTTCTTGTGTTTTCAGGAATAGTGAAAATAAGGGTTTCACGTAAATCCGAAATAATCGGGGGGTTTCTTTTTAATTCTTTTAAATCATCTCATGTTTTCCTGCTATAATTTTTTTCCCTTTGGGGGTAAAAAAAAGCATTATTGTAAAAACCATATAAAAATGCTCTAGGGGGATATACTATATCAAAATTTTTTTTTTTTTTTTTAAGATTTCGCATAATAACTGTATTTGATGATGGTCACACCGATTGCATGAACTCCCTCATTATGTAGTCCATAGCTTTACATATAACCTGTAACACACACACACACACACACACACACACACACACACACACACACACACACACCACAAAACACACACCCACACCACAAACAAGGGGGGGCTCATTAAAAATTTCCCCTGATCCATTTACTTATCCTAGGGGCTAAACAAAAAAGGTAAAGTATACTCTACATAGGGGAGGTTTGAAAATTTCCCTTTCCGCAAAAAAACATGTTTTCTGTTTTTCAGCGGTGAAGGGGCATTAAAAGGTGTAAAAAAAGGAGCCAGAGGGTATCGGCATCGCCTTCAGCTGTGGGCGGGGACTGGAAGTGGGTCTTCCCAGGGCCGACCCCCGTCTGCATTTGCAAAAAGGGGTTTTCCTCGATGGGTTTTCCCCCGGGGCTACTCACAACCTTCCAAAAGTGGGGGGACGAAACCCCATTTTTTTCCCGGGGTCTTTTAGCTATGCGTCAAAAAAAAAACCAGGGCCCTTTTTGGGACAGGGCTAATTACTATGGCGAGAAAACTAAGGCCCATTTTAAAACTAAAAGCTTTTTTGAATCATCACCCCCAAAAAAAAGGAGTGTCATGCTCACAGTCTTTTGTGACCAGCATGGCGGAGTGATGATGGATTTTCTAGCGAAATGTAACACAATTACAAGCGTTTGTTGTCTTTTTGTTTATCACTAGTGCGCTTATTGTTTTTTAAAGGGACGGGGGCAAAAAACCTCTATCTCGGCTGACGGCGGTTAAGTCCTTTAAAAAACCCAGGATGATGTCTTTTGGGCCAAACGGGATTTCTTCGCCGTATTTGTCCGTTAGCCGGCTGTTGTCACAGAAGCCAAAAAAGTATATTTAGCCCTGATTAGTTTTGTTAAGGCTTATCTTCGCAGAAAAAACAAGACCCGAGATGAAAAAATTTAAAAATATTAAAAGGTTTTTAAATATTAATGCCCTTTTATGTTTTTTCAAAAAATTTCCTAAGAATACTTAGCTACAATGGACTGAGGACTTACAAGTATTTTTGCAAAAATAAAAAAGCAATAAACTGTTTATCATTAAAAAAAAAAAAAATAATATATTTTCAAAAAATCCCCATATAAATAGTATTTACCGTTTGAGAAAAAAAAATAAAATTTTAAAACCAAAAAACGTGACTAGGGGGTTTTTTTTGGGGAGGGGGCTTTCAAAATTATACAAGTTTACAACCTTTTAAAAGCCACGAAAAATTTCTGGAGCTCGGGGAAAAAAAAAAGACCCGAGATGTCCACCTCCTACAATACAACCCACTGTTTCCAACCCCCATTCCCCAGATGGAACCCGCAGTCCTTTTGGCTAGGGGTTTATTCCTCATCTCCCTATTCCCATTTTGCTATCAAAAAAACTTTTGCTTTTTCTGTCCATGATCATTTTTGAAGGGAAAAACGTTTCAGATGATGAAAACGATCTGGGGTCACTTCATTTTTTAAAATGCAACCTGCCTTGTACAAGTCCTACTGTAAAATTGAATGTTATGAGTTACAGACTGGAAATCAACAAATGACCTACAGAGATGGTATCATTATGCATGTGAAAATTCAGCCTCCTAGATAAGAAAAAAAGGGGGTTTTGGAAACTTTAATGATCGCCCCTCATATGTTATTGTATGTTGCGTGTGTGTCATGTATTAAAATAAAAAATAAAAAAAAAATATTAAAAAAAATAAAAAAAAAATAAAAAAAAAAAAAAAAAAAAAAAAAAAAAAAAAAAAAAAAATTTTTTTTTTAAATTTTAAATTTTTAAAAATTAAATTTTATATTAATAAATAAAATGTGGTTGTTTTTGTGTGTTGTTGTGAAATGGTTTAAATTTTTAATGTTTATAAAAATTATTTTTTTAATTTTTTAAAAATAAAAAATAAAAAATATTAAAATAAAATAATAAAAAAAAAAAAAAAAAAAAAAAAATTTTTTTTTTTTTTTTTTTTTTTTTTTTAAAAAATAAATATTTTTTTTTTTTTTTTTTTTTTAAAATTTTTAAATAAATAAATTTAAAAAAATAAATTTTTTTTTTTTAAAATAAAATTTATATATTTTGGTGGGTGTGTGGGGGGTGTGGGGTGTGGGTGGGGTGTGTTTTGGGTTTTTTGGGGGTTTAAACCACACAAAAAAAAAAAAAAAAAAAAAAACCCCCAAAAAAAAAAAAATAAAAAAAAACTTTTTGTTTTTTTTTTGTTTTTTTTTTTTAAAAAAAACCCCCCCCAACACACACCCCCCCCAAACCACACACCCCCCCCCACACCCAACCCACCCCAAAACCCCCCCACCCACCCCAAAACACCCCCCCACACCCCCACACCACCACCCACAAAACCAAAACCCACCACAAAACCACACCCCCCAAAAAAAAAAAACCCCCCCAAAAAACCCCCAAAACCGCTTTTTATTTTTGCATTTTGTATCCTCCCCCTTTCCCCCCTTCCCCTTCTTTTCTCTTATTTCCTTCCTTCCTTTTTCCCCTCTTTCCTCATTTCTTTTCTTTCCCCCTTTCTCACCTCTGTCTTTCCTTTCTCTCCTCTCCCTCCTTCTTTACTTTTCTCCTCTCTCTTCTCTCTTCTTCCTTCTCTCTCTCTCTCTCTCTCTCCTTTCTCTTTTTCGCCTTTTCTCTCTCCTCTCTCTCCCTCTCTCTCTCCTTTTGTCTCCCTCCTCTCTCCCTCTTTCTCTCCTCTCTCTCTTTCTTTTCTCCCTCTCTTCTCTTCCCTTTCTTCTCTCCTCTTCTCTCTCTCTATCTATCTATCTCCTTACCTCTCTCTTACTTCTCTCTTCTTTATCGTCTCTCTCTCCTTTCTTTCTTTCTCCTTTTACTTGTCTCCTCCCTCCTCCCTTTTCTTTCTGTTCCCCTCTCTCTCTTCTCTCTCTCCCTTTTCTCTCTCTCTCCCCTCTTCCCCTCTCCTCACTCCCCCCTCTCTCTCTCTTCTCTCCTCTCTCTCTTCTCTCTTTCCTCTCTCTTTCCTTCTCTCTTTTTTTTTTCCTTCTCTTCTCTCTCTTTCTCTATCTCTCTTTTGCTCCTCTCCTCCCCTTCTCTCCCCTTTTCTTCTCTTTTCTCCCTTTCTCCTCCTCTCTCTCCTCCCTCCCCCTTCCCTTTCCTCTCTCCCTTTCTTTTCCCCTTCTCTCTCTCTCCTAATCCTCCCCCTTTCTCTCCTCTCTCTCCTTTTTCCTCTCTCTCTTCCTCTCTCTCTCTCTCCTTTTTCTCTCTCTCCCTCTCTCTTCTCCCCCTTCTCTCTATAAAAATATTTCACTGAAGATAATTACGACAAGTATTTTCCTTTACAGAACTTATTAAAACGGCTTTGATGCCTGGCTCCCTACGTAACACTTTTCCCTGCCCCCATGATAAATGACGACATTCGAGAGCCTTAGCGATAGAAACAAGGGGCCAAAAAGCCCTTTAAAAAAAAGTAACAGAAAAATAAGGGGCCGCCCTTCAGGTAGATTATAAATAAAAAAACAAAAAAAAAATGAAAAAAATTCTATTAAAAGTGAAAAAGGGGAAATTTTTCAGAAAAAAATTCAGAAAAATATAGGGGAAAACTCTAATAAAACGGGGGGAAATTGTTAAAAAACTAGTCCCCAAAAAAAAGCAACCTCACTAATGAAGCACAAGGCCCTACAAAAAAAAAACCGACCTTTTTTAATGACTTTTTTTTTTTGGGAAAAAAACTAACTAACAATTGCTTCTGCGTTAAAAACAAAACCAGATAGGGAAAAGGCTTACAACTTTTTTTTTTTTCAGCCAAAAACCATGGCTTTTAAAAAAACAATCTCTTAGAAAATAAAACATCTTCGCGAAAAAAAAATGCTGTAGGAGGACGGCTTTTCTTTGGCTTTAATCCGGATGTTCACCTCAACTGTAACATTATCATGTCTTTTTTAACGCCTCTCTTGTTATTGGTTCTTTGGGGGCTTAAAAAACAGGGTATAGTAACACCAATTTTAAAATGGGGGGGATTAACATGCCAAAAAATTATCGCCCAATTACTATACCCCCTTTTACCCAAAAATTCTTAAAAAAAAAAAAAAAAAATTGTAGCAAAATAAAAAAAATGACGGTTTTCCTGGAGGCCAAATGTTATTTCTAAAAACAAAAACGGTTTTTTTAGAAATGGTTATTTAAAAAAAACAGTTTTACTGAAAATTAGATAAAAATTTTATAATAACAGAAAAAAAAATCAGAAAAATTTTTCACTTTTATACGACTTTCAAAGGCTTTTGATATGTTTCAACCTGAAATTCTCCTTAACAAATTGTAAATCTAAAACTGATCCTTTTTTTGGTTAAAGCTTTTTTGGGATACGGGGCCCCAATGGGTAAATCAAAAAAAAGAAGTCATAAAAAAAACAAGTCCCTTTTTTGGGTTCCGAAAGGCTCTTTTTAGGTCCGCCTGTTTACAATTTTCAAAAAAATGATTTATAAAAAAATAGCCCAAAAAAACGTCTTTAGTGCAGTACGGCCTTTTTCACAGTTTTTTCATGTGACTCAAAAAAACAACTTAAATCTTAAAATAGAAAAAACACTCAACATACTCTTACACAAGCAAATTATATTTTGACCCAAAGGGCCCTTTAAACTTACCCCAAAAAACTAAATGTATATTAAAGGTAGTCGGCGAACATACAAATTCCCAATGACGAACCATAGAATTTTTTAAGGCTGCTCTATCAAATCGAACACTTCGTGAATAAATCTGAGTACATTAGACAGTTAGGGGGACATTTGAACCCCCCCGTTGAAAAAAATCCGGGGGAAGGTAGTGGGTACCCTGTTTTACTAAATCACATAAAAAATCAAACCCCCAACTAAAAATAGAATCTGGTTGTGAAAAAACTCTAGCTCTAAGCAAAAATTAACTTTTTTTCAAACTTTTGGGGGATGCTAACAAGACCTAGATGAAAAAAATTTAAAAAAATACTGGGGGCCCCCGAAGAACCCCTATGATTTTTAAATGGTGTGGGGTGACTGATACCATGCGTACACTCGCTTAAGTTTTTTTTAGTAGGGGTCAAACCTATTAAATTAAATACATCGATTATAGGGAATCGGCATACATACAAAAAAAAAAAACCACTAATAAAAATATATATTAGATTATAAAAAAAAAAAAAATTTCCCCTACAATACTGGTACATCCATTGCGGGAAAACATCAAATTCAGCGATTCCAGTATGCTAGGGGGCGTCTTGACGGCACGGAAGGTTTCCCTCGAACTCCCCCTCACCCTTTAAACTACATTTTTCTACACTCAAAAAAAAACTCTATTCATATGTTATCATTAGTTGGGTCACCCCCCACTATTTTCCCAGCTCGATCACATGAAGAGCCACCTCATTTTTCCTAGGGGACGCCCCCTCCCCAAAAAACAAGTTCTGACATCGCTCTTATGGTTTATAGGGGCCCCCATGGTTGACCCGGGGTCACAGCCGACTAGGCCTCCCGAGGAGGTTTGACACGGGAAAATTATTACAATAAAAAAGCCTCTCCGATTCATTTTTTTACGAATAAGTGATATCGAATTATGATACCCCCCATAATATGAAGTATGGATATACCAAGCGGGGGGGGGGGTCACCCCCCCCTTTGCCCCCACTGTGGCAACCAAATAACCCCGGGGTTGGGGGAAAATATACTTCTAAAGGGCCCATAATTCCTATGGGCTGATGGGGATTCCAGAACTAGCCCGGGTTTTGGGTCTTTCTACGATCTATCTTCACCGGCTATCCCTGTCACCCTCCTAGCCCCCCTGTTTTCCTTTGGGTATGTCGTTCGAAAAAATGGGGACAAGGTCCCTTTCCCTGAAGATTTCGGGGTGGCTTAAAACTGTTTCGTCTCATCCCAATGTGTTCAGGTTTTAAATTTCCATCTCTCCAGAACCCTTCGCTAGGCTTGGTGCATGGTCCAGTCGCCCTATTGTTTAAAAGTAAAAGCATTGTCATTTTTCTGCATTGGATACTATCTACTTTTACCCTCAGGCATGGTTGGGGGGTTAAAGTTCTGTTTCGGACATCGCCCGGATCGCGTATGAGGGCGGCTATTCGTCCTTAACGCTTTGCCTGGTTTGGGGCCTTGTTTTTCTTCTCGACAGATATCAGGGGCCATCTACATAGAAGTTCTCTTCTACTCTGCAAATTTTTGGTCTTAGATACGTCCTTAGAGGAAAAATATGCCATGGGGGGGCTCCAAACCCCCAAATAAGTGCACAGTCAGCTTTAAAAATTTCGGCCTCGCAAAGAAACCCCCTTTTTTTTTGGGGCCCCAAAACAAAAACCTTAGAAAAACATGATCCCTTGGGGGGTGACCTTTACCTGGTAAAAAACATAGCCTTGATATCAGCGTACTGCAATTTTCTTCTTTCTCTAAAACGGAGCAGTTGCCCGCCGGAAATTCACGTCTGGGGCCTTGCTGCCCTCTTATTTAGGGTGGGCCTTAAAAGGAAAAGCGCACAGCCCGGACCCTATGTTTTTTTTTCTAAAAGTTTGTTGGGATTGAATAGGGGGTGTGTGGTAGGTACCATTTTCCCTGGGGGTCCTACTCCTTTTCCTGCTAGCATGTCCTTTTTAAAAGTAATTCTCCTTTTCTGCTTACATATTTAGCCTTCAGGATTTCATCCTTTGAAGACGTGTTTTCGGGGGCCAGCAAGTCGCTTTTCACCATTATCAATTGTGGGGGAAGCGGGGGCTCAATTTCCTTAAAGTGAATTGGGAATTCTTGCCCATCACCGGGTTTTCCCTCTTGTCCCACAAGGTAGGACTTGAAAAAATCCCCGCTATTTTCCCCTTTTCATTTGTGTGCTCCTTTCCAAGGCATGTTGCCGTGCTGCGGGTACAGGGGGACTTTTTCCCTTTTGAGGGCAAAAAAATTTTTTGCTCCCAGGACCGTTTAAAAAGCCCATCCTAATTTTTTTTCCTTGCAGCAAAGGGTTCACCTCCTCTCCCCCCTTTTGCCTCCAAAAACTAGTGCTGAGGGAGCGTCCTTTTCCGATATTAAACCCGACCTCCAGTCGGGGATTTGCCT
Source organism: Penaeus monodon (assembly GCF_015228065.2). NCBI lineage: Eukaryota > Metazoa > Arthropoda > Malacostraca > Decapoda > Penaeidae > Penaeus > Penaeus monodon. Next base: position 7,581 of record NW_023653443.1, read on the forward strand.
GGGAGAAAAACCGGGGCTCGTAGGGTGGGGAGCAGGGGGTTTCATTGGCTCACTCTAGCTTTGATCAACCTTCAGGGGGAAGGGGTCGAGGGGGATCACCTACGGAGTCGCATAGTGGTATTCTTTCCCTTTACATTCCCCTTGACCATGAATAAAAACCCCGTTTTTGGGGTCATGGTAAGTTTTTCCCGTGTCAGTTAGTTCACCCTTTTCTCTCTTCTTCCTTTGCCAAAGCTTTCTACACCTTGATGGAAAAAGAAAGAGCAGGGAACTACCGGAGTCCAGCAAAAGGGCCCCTTCAGGGCCCCTTTTTACACTTAAAAAATGGGGGGGGGGGACCCCGCCCTTACCGCTTCCCCCCTGTCTGTCGTTAAACTCTCCTTCTTTGGCAGTCCCAAAAGTGGGTAAAAGTACTTTTCACCTTTGTATCGAAAGGTCAAAAAGCGGGGTTTAGTTTTTTTTTGTGGGGCATAGAGGGCGAAGTACTTCTTCTCAAACCCCTCCGGGAGGGCCAATACCCTCGGTACTCCCCTTTAGCTTGGGAAGTTTTACTTGCAACATTTGTATTTTCCCCCCACAAATGTTTTTTTTGTCAGCTCCTTGATCGGATGTTTTTTACGGGGGTGGGTTTTTTCGGGATTTTCGAATTTTTTCGTTTTTTGGGGCCCGGGGTGCTATAAGGGGCCCCTCATCCTTGAAGTTTTAGAGTGCTGTGTTTTCGAAGTCTTTTTGATCTCCCCTGTTTTTCGTCGATGCTCGATGTTCTGATTCAGTGGCTGAGCAGCTGTCCCCCATCACTTGTGGATTCTATGTGTGCATTTTCGTTTTCCTTGATTTCTGTTTTTTTTATTGTCATTGTCGCCTTATGGCTTTTTTCCCTTTCCCTTTCAATTTTTCTCCAAGTCCGTTCATTCTTCTATAAATCACTCCATAGGATTACGGGTCTGCCATGGGGACTTTTCGGGGGTGAGGGGTCCGTGGCCCGAGCTGCGATGGGGTGGCTCGGGACTTTCCTTCCCCCATGTCACTCCTTGGGCTAAGAGGGGGTCCCTTCCCAGAATTTAAAATGGGCAAACGGGATTCCTTTCCCCCCTTTTTATTCCCCCTTTTGACATTCCGGGCCCAAAGGTGCAAGGGTTTTCTTCACCTGTTTTCCACCATCAGGGTTTGCGATATTCAGACTCTTTTATTCCTTGTCCGTCCACCCACATCGTTCTAGCAGTGTCTATTTCACCTCCTCCTTTCTTAATCCCCCGACTATTTCCTGCGGGGGGGGGGAGATCTCTACATGGGTCACACAGTTGGGTGTCCTTTTTTAGTCAATGAGTCCCGTGTGTTTTTTAACTTTTGCAAGAATGCCACCCTGGGGGTTTTTTACTCTGCAGGAAAGGGGAGCACCGTGGGTATTTGACTCTGCAAAAAAATGCAGCCCGTGGGATTTTATCTCAGGGATGCAGCACTGTGGGTTTTGATCTGGGAGGGTTTCAGCACTGTGGGGGATTGATTGGGGGATGCACACCGGGGATTTTTTTTTTCTCTGCGGGGTGCAGCTCTGCTATTTGGACTCTGCGAATGCACACCGTTTTTTTGACTCTGCAGGGGGTGCAGCACCGTGGGTTTTTTGACTCTGCAGGGTTCAGCCCCCCGTGGGGGTTTTTTTGATTGCAGGGATGGGCCCGTGGGTTTTTAATCTGCAGGGATGCGCACCGGGGTTTTTTTGACTCTCAGGATTCACACCGGGGTTTTTGACTTTCAGGGGTCGGGACCGGGGGTTTTTGACTTTTGCAGGGGTCGCACCGTGGGGGTTTTTATTGGGAGAGATCGCACCGTGGGTTTTTTTGACTCGCGGGGGGTAGCACCGTGGTTTTTGACTCTGCAGGGATGCAGCACCCTGGGGGTTTTTTGACTCTGCAAAATGCAGCACCGTGGGTTTTTGTCTGCAGGGGGTGCAGCCCCCCGGGGTTTTTTTACTCTGCAGGGATTCAGCACCGGGGTTTTTGACCTGAGGGGGTCAGCACCGGGGTATTTGCTCTGCGGGAAAAAACAGCACCGTGGGTATTTTGGGGCTCTGCAGAATCAGCCCCGTGGGGATTTTGACCTTTAAAAAAATCAGCCCGTAGGGATTTGACTCGCAAGAAAACGCACCGGGGTATTTGCTCTGAAAAGCAGCCCGGGTATTTGACTCGAAAATGCAGCCCCGTGGGATTTGACTCTGCAAAATGCAGCACCGTGGTATTTGACTCTGCAAGAATGCGCACCCGGGGGATTTGACCTGCAAGAATGCAGCACCGTGGGTATTTGACCTGCAAAAATGCAGGGACCGTGGGTATTTGACCCGCAGAATGCAGCAAACCCTGGGGATTTGCCCTTTTAAAGAAAGGGGGCCCGTGATATTTACTCTGCATTAACAGGTTTGACCGCTACTGAAAAAACCTTAAGCGAGTGTACCATGGTACATCACCCCCCCCCCATTTTCAAAAAAATAGGGGGTTCTTTTGGCGGCCACAGTCAGGCTTGGGGGGGGAAAAGTCAATATCACGTTCCATATGCTATGGGGTCTTGACGGCACGGGGTTCTCCTGAATGCCCCCCCCTTAAAAATACAAACTACACGTCAAAATAACATTCACTTCTATTTATACATTATTGGGGCACACCCCACTTCTTCCCATCGATCACTAAACCACCATCACTTCCCAGGGGACGACCCCTCACACAAAAAAGTTCGACAGGGGCTCTTATGGGGATACGGCCATGTGTTGACCCGGGGGTCACAGCCCACTAGGCCTCCCCGGGAGGTTGTGACACAGAAATGAAAATTATACAAAACAGCCTCTCCGATGCAGTGTTAAAGAAAGTGATATACAGAAATATGACACCTAATAAATATTTATAACCAGCGGGGGCTACAATTTCAAAACTTTGCTGCCAGAGTAGCACTAGTAATATCATAAACTTGATCACATCACCCCCCAAAATAAAAAAAAATTTAAATGTTAAAAATCCTTCAATGCGCTATGAACTTTTTTCCCTTTACAAAAATCATTCAGGGGAAATTTTCCAAAAAGGTTAATGCCCTTTCAAACATTCAGGTTCCGACACTCAATTAAAACCCTTTTTTTTTAAGAGATCGTTTCCTATACAGGGGGCCCTCAAAAGGAAATACGTGGACCCAAAATATGGGAAAATGATACCGATAAAATAAAGACATTAACAGTTCTTTAATTTTAAAACGAAATTAAAAAAACACCCTCTCCCCTCTCCCCTCTCTCTCTCCTTCTCTCTCCCCCCCCCCCTCTCTCTCTCTCTCTCTCTCTCTCTCTCTCTCTTCTCTCTCTCTTCTCTCTCTTTTCTCTCTCCTCTCTCTCTCTCTCTCTTCTCTCTCTCCCTCTCTTCTCCTCTCTCTCTCTCTCTCCTTTTCCCCTCCTCTCTCTTCTCTCTTCCCCTCTCCTTCTCTCTCCTCTCCTCTCTCTCTCTCTCCCTTCTTCTTTTTCTCTCCTTCTCTCTCTCTCTCCTCCCTTCTCTCCCCCCTCTCTCTCTCTCTCTCTCCTCTTCTCTTCCCCTTTTCTCTTCTTCTCTCTTTCTGCCCCTCTCTCTTTTTTCCCTCTCTCTCCTCTCCTTCTCTCTCTCTCTCTCTCTCTTCTCTCTCTCCCCTCCTCCTTTTCCTTTTTTCTCTCTTCTCCCCCTCCCTCTTTTCTCTCTCTCTCTCCCCCCCTCTCTCTTTTTCACTCTCTCTCTCCTTTACTCTCTCTCTCTCTCTCCCCCTCTCTCTTCTCTCCTTCACTCTTCTCTCTCTCTCTCCCTTTACTCTCTTCCTCCTCCTCTCTCCTCTTTTTTTTCCTTTTTCATATATATATATATATATAATATATATATATATACTATCTATTATCTATTACTATCTATCTACATCTATCATCTATCTATCTAATATATATAATATTATTATTAAATAATAATATAATTATATATATATTTTTTAATATAATATATATATTATAAAATTTAATATATATATATATATATTATATATATAGTTGCAATACATGATTATCTGATTCATATGTATTCTTTATGATTATGGTAATTTTAACATTAACCACCATTATTTTGTAGTAAGGTAACATTAATGAAATGAACATCAACAGTAACATTGATGATGGGTTTTTTTAAAAAATTGATGATAAAAGCCAAAATTTTCTAACTAGAAGTATACTATAATAAAACCGCATCACAACAATAATTAGGAAAAACAATACATGTTAGTAAAAAAAAAATAGAAAACAATAAAAATAACACCACATTTTAGAGTAATGATAACATAATATAATAACAAAAATGATTTAATAAAAAAATTAATATAATAATAATGTAATAAAACTAATAATAAAAAATAAAAATAATAATAAAATTAATGAAAAAAAATGATCCCCAAAAATAATATAACACAAAAATAAAAGTGATAAAAATAAAAATCTAAAACAAAAAAACATAAAATGATAAATTTAAAACAATTATATAAAAATGTATGATTATCCCCCATTGATAAAAACAGTACTATTCTAATGTAAAAACAAAATTATACTACTACTACCCAAAAAGTTTAATACTAAAACTAAAAACTAAAATAAATTTAAAAATAATAAAAGTAATAATGAAATTATAAAAAAAAAAAACTAAAAATGAAAGGATAATAAGAGGAAAAAAAAACTGGGAATTTAGAAGGAAAAGGAAGTGGGAACAAGGGGAAACGGGAATTGAGAGGAAGGGAAGTGGGATCAGAGGAAAAAGGGGAATTTAGAAAAGGGAAAAGGAAGGGGAATCAGAGGAAACGGGAAATTTGAGAAGGAAGAGGAAGTGGGAATCGGAGGAAACGGGAAATTTAAAAAAAGGAAACGGAATTGAGAAGGAAGGAAGTGGGAATCGGAGGAAAAGGGAATTTAAAGGAAAAGGGAATGGGGAATCGAGGAAGGGAATTGGAAAAACGGGAAATTTAGAAGGAAAAGAAGTGGGAATCGGGAACGGGGAATTTGGGAAAGGAAACGGGGGAATTTAGAAAGGGAAAGGAAGTGGGGAATCGGAGGAACGGGGAATTGAGAAGGAAGAGGAAGTGGGAATCAGAGGAACGGGGAATTTAGAAAAAAGGAATGGGAATGGGGGGAAAAAGGAATTGAAAGGGAAAAGGAAATGGGAAACGGGGGAAACGGGAATTGGAAAAAAAGAGGGGGGAAACGAGGAAACGGGAAATTTAAAGGGAAAAGGAAATGGGAATCAGAGAAAGGGGAAATTTAGAAGAAGAGGAAGTGGAATCAAGGAACGGGAATTGAGAAGGAAAGGGGAAATTTGGGAAGGAAGGGGAAATGGGACGAGGAAAAAGGGGAAATTGAGAAGGGAAAAGGGAATGGGAAACGAGGAAAAAGGGGAAAAAAGGGAAAAAGAAAAAAAAAAAAAAAAGGGGGAAAAAAAAAAAAAGGGAAAAGGGGAAATGGGAAACGGGAAAAGGGGAAATTTAGAAAAGGGAAGGGAAGGGGGGAATTAGAGGAACGGGGAAATTTAGAAGGAGAGGAAGTGGGGAAACGAGGAAACGGGGAAATTTAGAAAGGAAAAGGGAAATGGGGGAAACGGGGAAACGGGGAAATTTAAAAAAGGAAGGGGGTGAGAAAGGAATTTGGAGGAAAGGGGGGAATCGGGGGAAACGGGAATTTAAAGAAAGGAAGTGGGAAACGGGAAAAGGGAATTTAGAAGGAGGGAATGGGGAATCGGGAAAGGAAAGGGGAAAAATTTAGAAGGGGGAGGAAGTGGGAATCGGAGGAAAGGGGAAAGGGGAAAAAGGGGGGGAAGGGGTAATCGAGAACGGAATTTAAAGGAAGGGGAAGGGAATCGAGAAACGGGGAAATTTAGAAGGAAACGGAATTTAGAAGGAAGGGAATTTGGAAGGAGAAAGGGGAATAGAGGAAACGGGGAAATTAGAAAGGGAAAAGGAAATGGGATCAGAGGAAACGGGGAATTTGGGAAAGGAAAAGGGAATTTGGGAAAAGAGGAAGGGAAAGGAGGAAAAAGGAATTTAAAGGAAACGGGAATTGAGAAGAAAGGAAGTGGGATCAGAGGGAAAAAAAAATTGAGAAGGAGAGGGAAGGGGGGAACAGAGGAAACGGAAATTTGGGAAAGGGAAAAGGGGAATTTGGGAAAGGGAAAAGGAAGGGGGAAACGGGAAACGGGAAATTTAGAAGAAACGGGAATAAAGGAAGAGGGGAATGGGGGAAACAAGGAAACGGGAAATTTAGAAGGAAGAGGAAATGGGAAACAGAAAACGGGGAAATTGGGGGGGGGGGAACGGAAAAGGGGAAATTAAAGGAAGAGGAAGTGGAACAGAGGGGAAAAGGGGAAATTTAGAAGGAAAGGAAGGGGGAAAAGGAAAAGGGAATTAGAGGAAAAAGGGAATTGAAAGGAAAAGGGGAAATGGGAATCAAGGAAACGGGGTGAGAAGGAAAGGAAGGGGAACAGAGGAAACGGGAAATTTAGAAGGAAAGAAATGGAAGGAAGAGGAAAGGGGGGAACAGAGGAAAAGGAATTGAGAAGGAAACGGGAATTTGGAAAGGGAAGGGGGTGGGAAGGGGAATAGAAAAGGGCGGGAATTGAGAAGGAAGAGGAAAAGGGGAACGGGGGAAAGGGAATTGGAAGGAACGGAATTGAGAAGGAAAAATGGGAATCAGAGGGAAAAGGGGAAATTTGGGGGGGGGGAATGGGGAAAAGGGGAATTTAAAGGGAAAAGAAGTGGGAAAACAGAGGAAACGGGAATTTAGAAGGAACGGGAATTTAGAAAGGAAAAGGAAATGGGGAAACAGAGGAAACGGGGGGAAAAGGGGGGGAAAAAGAAAAAGGAAATGGGAACGGGGGAAACGGGAATTGAAAGGAAACGGGAATTTGGGAAAGGAAAGGGAATTTAAAAAAGGGGGGGGAATCAAGGGAAAAGGAATTGAGAAGGAAGAGGAAGGGGAAACGGGGGAAACGGAATTTAGAAAGGAAAGGAATTGGGGGGGAAAAGGGGAAGAAAGGGGGGAAGGGGAAAAAACGGGAATTTAGAAGGAAACGGGAATTGAGAAGGAAGAGGAAATGGAATCAGAGGGGAAAGGGAATTAGAAAGGGAAAAGGGAATTGGAAGGAAAGGGGAATTTAGAAGGAAAAGAAGTGGGAATCAGAGGAAAAGGAATTGAGAAGGAGAGGAAGTGGAATCGGGGGAAAGGCATTGAGAAGGGGGAAAGGGGAATTTAGAAGAAGAGGAATGGGGGAAACGGGGGAAACGCATTGGAAAGGAACGGGGAATTTTAGAAGGAAAAGGGGGTGGGGAAACGAGGAAAAGGGAATTTAGAAGAAGAGGAAGGGGGAATCAGGGAACGGGAATTGAAAGGAAAAGGAAGGGGAACAGAGAAACGGAATTGAGAAGAAAAGGGAAATTGAGAAGAAAAGGAATGGAAACAAGGAAAAGGGAATTGAGAAGAAAAAATGGGGAACGGAGGGAAAAGGGAATTTAGAAGGAAGAGAAATGGGAAACGGGGGAAACGGAATTTAGAAGGGAAAAGGGAAGTGGGGAACAGAGAAAAGGGGAAATTTAGAAGGAAAGGGAATTTAGAAGGAAGAGGAAGTGGGAACAGGGAAACGGGGGTTGGAAAGGGGAGGAAGTGGGGAAACAGAGGAAAAAGGGGGTTTTAAAGGATAGGAAGTGGGAAACAGAGGAAAAGGGAAATTTGGGAAAGGGTAGGAAGTGGGAAACAGAGGAAACGGGAATTGAGAAGGAAGAGGAAGTGGGGAAACAGAGGAAACGGGAATTGAGAAGGGAAAAGGGGAATTTAGAAGGGAAAAAAGAAGTGGGGAAACAGAGGAAAAAGGAATTAGAAGGAAACGGAAAATTTAGAAGAAAAGGATGGGGAAACAAGGAAAAGGGAAATTGAGAAGGAAAAAGGAAGTGGGGAAACGAGGAAACGGGAATTTTAGAAGGAGGGGAGTGGGGGAAACGGAGGAAACGGGGAAATTTAGAAAAAACGGGAATTTAGAAAGGGTAGGGGGTGGGAATCAGGAAAGGGAATTAAAAACGGGAAATTTAGAAGGAAGGGGAATTTAGAGAAAGGAAGTGGGAAACGAGGGAAAAGGGGAAATTTAGAAGGGAAACGGGAATTGAGAAGGAAGAGGAAGTGGGAATCGGAGAAACGGGGAAATTTAAAGGAAACGGGAATTTTGAAAAGGGGAGGAAGTGGGAAACAGAGGAAAAAGGGAATTGAGAAAGGGAAAAGGAATTTTAGAAAAGAGGGGTGGGGAAACAAGGAAACGGAATTGGGAAAGGGAAAAGGGAAGGAAGGAAAGGGTGGGAATCGGAGAAAGGGAATTGAGAAGGGGAAGGGAATCGGAGGGAAAGGGAATTGGAAGGAAAGGAAATGGGGAAACGGAGGAAAAGGGGAAATTTAGAAGGAAAGAATTGGGGAAACGGAGGAAACGGGGAAATTGAGAAAAACGGGAATTTAAAGGGAAAAGGAGTGGGAATCGAGGGAAACGGGGAATTTAGAGGAAACGGGAATTTAGAAGGGTGAGGAAAATGGGAAACAGAGGAAACGGATTTAGAAGGAAAAGGAAGTGGGGAAACGGAGGAACGGGGTTGAGAAGGAAGAGGAAATGGGAATCAGGAAAAGGGGTTTTAGAAGGGAAAAGGGGAATTTAGAAAGGAAAAAGGAATTGAGAAGGAAACGGGAAATTGAGAAGGAAGAGGAATTTGGGGGTCAAGGAAAAAGGGAAATTTAGAAGGAAAAAGGGAATTGAGAAAAGGGGAAAGGGAAATGGGGAAACAAGGAAACGGGAATTTTGAAGGAAAAGGGATTGAGAAGGATGGAAGTGGGAAAACAAGGAAAAGGGGAAATTAGAAGGGGAAAAGGAAATGGGGAACAGAGGAAAAGGGAAATTTAGAAAGGGGGGAAGTGGGAACGGAGAAAAGGGAATTGAGAAGGAAAAGGAATGGGAAACAGAGGAAAAGGAATTGAGAAGGGAAAAGGGGGTGGGGAAACAGAGGAAAAGGAATTTAAAGGAAAAGGGAAAATTTGGGAAGGGAAAAGGAAGTGGGGAATAGAGGAAAAGGGGGAAATTAGAAGGAAGAGGAGTGGGGAAACAGAGAAACGGGAATTAGAAGGAAAAAAGGGAATTGAGGAAAGAAATGGGAAACAAGGAAAAGGAATTGAGAAGGGGAGGAGTGGGAATCAGAGGAAAAGGGGTTGAGAAGGGAAAAGGAATGGGGAAACGAGGAAAAGGGAATTTTTTGGGAAGGAAACGGGGAATTTAGAAAGGGAAAAGGAAGTGGGATCAGAGGAAAGGAATTGAGAAGGAAGAGAGGGGAATCAAAAAAACGGGAATTGAAAGGAAAAAGGGAAATTGAAAGGAAGAGGAGTGGGAATCGGAGGAAACGGGGTTGAGAAGGAAGGAAGGGAACGGGGGAAACGGGAAATTTAAAGGAAACGGGAATTGGAAGGGGAGGAAATGGGGAAACAGAAAGGGAATTGAAGGAAGAGGAAGAGGGAATCAGAGGAAACGGGAATTGAGAAGGAAGAGGGAAATGGGAATCGAGGAAAAGGGGAATTTGGAAGGAAAAGGGAATTTAGAAGGAAACGGAATTGAAAGGAAAGGAAATGGGAATCAGGGGGAAACGGGAATTTAGAAGGAAACGGGGAAATTTAGAAAGGAAAAGGGAAGTGGGAACAGAGGAAAAGGGAATTAGAAGGAAACGGGAATTTAGAAGGGGAAGTGGGAATCGAGGAAAAAGGGAATTGAAAAGGAAACGGGAATTTGGGGGAAAGGGAAGTGGGGGCGGAGGAAACGGGAATTTAGAAAAGGAGAGGGAAATGGAATCGAGGAACGGGGAATTTGGGAAGGGAAAGGGAAGTGGGGTCGGGGAAACGGGAAATTTAGAAGGGAAAGGAAGTGGGGAAACGGAGGAAACGGGAATTTAGAAGGAAGGGAAGTGGGAAACGGAGGAAAAGGAATTTAGAAGGAAGAGAAATGGGTCGGAGGAAAAGGAATTGGAAGGACGGAATTGAGAAGGAAGAGGAAGTGGGAATCGGGGAAAAGGGGAATTTAGAAGGAACGGGAATTTGAGAAGAAAGGGAAGAGAAAGGAAAAGGGAAAGGGAAAAAAAAGGAAATGGGAATCGAGGGAAAAGGATTGGGAAAGGAAAAAGGAATTGAAAGGAAAGGAATGGAATCAGAGGAAACGGGAAGAGAAGGGAAAAGGGAAATTTAGAAGGAAGGAAGGGGAATCGGGGGAAAAGGGAAAATTTAAGGAAAGGAAGTGGGAAACGGAGGAACGGGATTTTAGAAGGAAAAGGAATTGAGAAAGGGGAGGAAGGGGAATGGGGGAAACGGGAATTGAGAAGGGAAAGGGAATTGGAGGAGAGGAATGGGAATCGGAGGAAAAGGGAATTAAAGGAAAAGGGTGGGAAACAAAGGGAAAAGGGAAATTTGGGAAGGAAGAGGAGTGGGAATCAGAGGAAAAGGGAATTTAGAAAGGGAAAAGGAATGGGAATCGAGGAAAAGGGGTTTAGAAGGAACAATTTTAGAAGGGAAAAGGAAATGGGAATCAGAGGAAACGGGAATTGAAAAGAGGAAGGGAAAAACAGGGAAAAGGGAATTGAGAAGGAAGAGGAAGTGGGGAAACAGGAAACGGGAAATTTAAAGGAAGAGGGAAATGAGAAGAAGGAATGGGGAAACAAGGAAAAGGGAAATTTAAGGAAAAAGGGGAATCGAGGAAAAGGAAATTTAGAAGGAAGAGGAAACGGGGAAATTTAGAAAAGAGAGTGGGAATCAAGGAAACGGGGAATGAGAAGGGAAAAGGGGGTGGGAATCGGAGGAACGGAAAATTTAGAAGGAAAAGAAATGGGAATCAGGAAAAGGGGAATTGGGGAAGGAAAAGGGGGAATTTTAAAGGAAGAGGGAATGGAACAAGGAAAAGGGGAAATTTAGAGGAAAAGGTTGGAAGGGAGGGAAATGGGAATCAAGGAAAAGGGAAATGAGAAGGAAAAGGAATTAGAAAGAGGGAAATGGGAAACGGAGGGAACGGGAATTGAGAAGGAAAGGAAGTGGGAATCAGAGGGAAAAGGAATTGAGAAGAAAAGGGAAATGGGGGTCAAGGAAAAGGGAATTTAGAAGGAAAAAAGGGGAATTGAGAAGAAAGGGGAATTTAGAAGGGGAAGGGGAAAAAGGGAAACGGGGAAATTTAAAAAAAAAAAGGGAACGGGGAAATTTGGGAAGGAAGAGGAAGTGGAAACGGGAAACGGGGAATTGGGGGGGGTGGGAACGGGGAAAGGGAAAGGGGGGAAAAATGGAATCAGGAAAAGGGAATTTAAAGGAAAGGAAGTGGGAATCAAGGAACGGGGAAATTTGGGAAAGGAAAAAAGTGGGGAACGAGGGAAAAGGGATTGAGAAGAAGAGGAAGTGGGGTCAAGGAAACGGGAATTGAGAAAGGGAAAAGGAAATGGAATCAGAGGAAACGGGAAATTTAGAAGGAAAGGAATGGGAATCGGGGAAAAGGGAAATTGAGAAAAGGAAAAGGGGAAATTGAAAAAGGAAAAAGGAAGTGGGGGGCGGAGGAAACGGGGAATTTAGAAGGAAAAGGGAAATTTAGAGAAGAAATGGGAATCAAAACGGGAATTGAGAAGGAGAGGGTGGGAAAGAGGGAAAAGGGGAAATTTAGAAAGGAAAAGGAATGGGAAAGGAGGAAAAGGAATTTAAAGAAACGGAATTGGAGGAAGGGGAAAGGGGGAAACGGGGGAAACGGGGAAATTTAGAAAGGAAAAGGAAGTGGGAACGGGGGAAACGGGAAGTGGAAGGAAAGGGGAAATTTGGGAAAAAGAGGGAAAGGGGAAACGGGGGAAAAAGGGAAATTTAGAAGGAAGAGGAAGTGGGGGAAACGGAGGAACGGGGAAATTTAGAAGGGAAAACCGGGAAATTTAGAAGGAAAAGGGGGTGGAATCGGGGGAACGGGGAAAGAGAAGGAAAACGGGAATTGAGAAGGGAAAGGAATTTGGGGGTCGGGGGAAAGGAATTTAAAGGGAAAGGAAAATGGAATCGGAGGGAAAAGGGGTTGAGAAGGAAAAGGGGTTGAGAAGGGAAAAGGAAGTGGGAATCAAGGAAAAAGGGGAAATTTAGAAGAACGGGAATTGAGAAGGAGAGAAGGGAAACGGGGAAACGGATTGAAAGGAAGAGGAAGGGGAATCGGAGGAAAAGGGGAATTTAGAGGGAAAAGGAAGTGGAATCAGAGGAAAAAGGAATTTGGGAAAGGAAAAGGAAGTGGGAAACGAGGAAAAGGGGGAAATTTAGAAGGAAAACCCGGAATTGAGAAAGGGGAAAGGGAAATGGAATAAGGAAAAGGGAATTTTAGAAAGGGAAAAGGAAATGGGGAAACGGAGGAAAAGGGGAATTTAGAAGGAAAGGAATGGGAAACAGAGAAACGGGCAGAGAAAGGAAAAGGGGGAATTTAGAAGGAAAAGGAAGTGGGAAACAGAGGAAACGGATTTAAAGGAGAGGAATGGGAAAACGGGGGGAAAAAGGAATTGAGAAGGAAGAGGAAAATGGGGAAACAGAGGGAAAGGGCTTGGAAGGAAACGGGAATTTAGAAGGAAGAGGAAAGGGGAAACGGAGGAACGGGGAAATTTAGAAGGAAAAGGAAGTGGGAACAAGGAAACGGGGAATTGGAAGGAAGAGGAAAATGGGATCGGGGGGAAACGGAAATTGGAAAAGGAAAAAGGGGGTTGGAAAGGAAAGGAAGTGGGGAAACAGAGGAAACGGGGGAAATTTACAAGGAAGAGGAAAAGGGATCGGAGGAAACGGGAATTTGGAAAAGGAAACGGGAATTTAGAAGGAAAAAGGGGGTGGGGGAAACAAGGAAAAGGAATTGAGAAGGAAAAGGAAGTGGGGAAACGGAGGGAAACGGGGGAAATTAGAAGGAAAAGGGATTGAGAAGGGAAAGGAAAATGGGGTCAGAGGAAAAGGGGGTTGAGAAGGAAAAAGGAAATTGGGGGAAACGGGAATTGAGAAGGAAAGGGGGTGGGAAACAGAGGAACGGGAAAGAGAAGGAAGAGGAAACGGAATTTAGAAGGAAGGGAGTGGGAATCAGAGGAAAAAGGGAATTGAGAAAAGGAAGTGGGGAACGGAGGAAACGAATTGAAAGAAAAACCCGGAAATTTGGGAAAGGGAAAAGGAAAGGGGGGCAGAGGGAAAAGGGAATTGAGAAAGGAAAAGGGGAATTTAGAAGGAAAAGGGGAATTTAAAGGAAGAGGAAGGGGGAAACAGAGGAAACGGGAAATTTAGAAGGAGAGGAAGTGGGAAACGGGGAAAAGGGGAAATTTAAAAGGAACGGGAATGGAAGGAGAGGAAGGGAACAGAGGGGGAAAAAAAAAAAAAAAAAAAAAAACGGGAAATTTAGAAGGAAAAGGAAGTGGGGAAAATAAGGAAACGGAATTGAGAAGGAAGAGGAAAGGGGGGAATTTAAGAGGAAACGGGAATTGAGAAGGAAGGAAGTGGAATCGAGGAACGGGAATTGGAAGGGAAAAGGAAATGGGGAAACAGAGAACGGGAATTTTGGGGGGGGGGGGGGGGGGGGGGGGGGGGGGGAAAGGGAAGGGAAAAGGGGGGAAAAAAGGGGGGGGGGGGAAATCCAAAAAAAAAAAGGAAACGGGAATTGGGGGGGAAGGGGGAAAAGGAAAACTGGAAGGGGAAAAAAAACCAAAAAAAAAAAAAAGGGGGAAAAACGGGGGGGGAATGGGGGAAAAGGGAAGAGGAAGGGGAATCGGGGGGGGGGGGGG
>NW_023653443.1:21513-29013 GCF_015228065.2 Penaeus monodon
TTAGGGGGGCACCTTTTTTGTTGGGTGGCAGTGGGGGTTTTCGGGGGGCCCCGGGGGGTTTTTGATCTGCGGGGTGAGCCCCGGGGTTTTTTACCTGCAGGGTGCACCCCCGGGGTTTTTGCTCTGCGGGTGCAGGGGGGTTTTTTTGAGGGGCAGCACCGGGGTTTTTTTGGATCGCACGGGGTTTTGCCCGTGGGGTTTTTTGACTCTGCAGGGATGCAGCACCGTGGGTTTTTGACTCTGCAGGGATGCAGCACCGTGGTATTTGACTCTGCACGAATGCGCCCGTAGGTATTTGACTCTGAAAGAATGCAGCACCGTGGGTTTTTTGACTCTGCAAGAATGCAGCACCGTGGGTATTTGACCTCTGCAGGAATGCAGCACCGTGGGCATTTGACTCCACACGAATGCAGCACCGTGGGTATTTGACTCTGCAAGAATGCAGCACCGTGGGTATTTGACTCTGCAAGAATGCAGCACCGTGGGTATTTGACTCTGCAAGAATGCAGCACCGTGGGTATTTGACTCTGCAAGAATGCAGCACCGTGAGTATTTGACTCTGCAATTAACAGGTTTGACCGCTACTGAATAAACCTTAAGCGAGTGCTACGCAGTGGTATCAGTCACCCCACACCCATTTACAAATCATAGGCGTTCTTCGGCGGCCACAGTCAAACGCATTGCGGGAACAGTCAGAATATCAGCTGATTCCAGTATGCTATGGGCGTCTTGACGGCACGGAGGTTCTCCTCGAACTGCCCTCACCCTTTAAACATACATATGCTACGACGTCAAGTAACATTCTACTTCATATGTTATACATTAGTTGGGTCACGACCCCACTATCTTCCAGCATCGATCACATGAAGAGCCACCATCACTTCCTAGGGGACGACCCCTCACACAAACAAGTTCTGACAGGTCAGCTCTTATGGCTGATACGGACCATGTGTTGACCCGGCGGTCACAGCCGACTAGGCCTCCCAGAGGTTGTGAAAAAAAAGATGAATTTTTAACAAACACCTCTCCGATTGCAGTGTTACAGAATAAGTGATATACAAATATATGATACCCATAATTAAGTATGTATAACCACGGCGGCTACAATTAAAAATTTTGCTCCCAAGTCCTAGGTAATATCACAAAACTTGATCACATCCCCCCACATAAAAAAAAATTTGAATAGTTAAAAGTCCTTCTAATGCAGCTATGACACTTTTTTATCATTTACAAAATCATTCTGGGAATTATCCAAAATGGTTAAAGCCCTTGCAAACACTTCAGGGTCCAGACCGTCAATAATTCCCCCTTTTTGTTAAGAGATCGATTCCCCATACGGGGGACTCAAAAAGGAAAAACGTGACCCCAAATATGGAAAATATACCAATAAAATAAGAACATTAACGCTCTTTAATTTTAAAACGAAATTAAAAAAACACCTCTCTCTCTCTCTCCTCTCTCCCCCTTCTCTCTCCCCCCACCTCTCTCTCTTTTCCTCTCCCCCTCCCCTTTTCTCTCTCTTCTCTCTCTCTTCCTCTCCTTTTCCCCTTTTCCTCTCCTCCTCTCCTCTCTCTCTCTCTCTCTCTCCTCTTCTCTCTCTCTCCTCTCCTTCTCCCACCCCCCCCACCTCTCTCTCTCTCTCCTCTCTCTCCTTCCTCTCCCCCCCCCTTCCCTCTCTCTTCCTCTTCTCTTCTCCTTCTCTTTTTCCCTCCCCCCCCCCCCCCCCCCTTCCCCTTTTTTTTCCCCCCCCCCCCTCCCCCCCCCCCCCCCCCCCCCCCCCCTCTCTCTCTCTCTCTCTTCTCTCTCTCTCTCTCTCTCTCTCTTCCCCCCCCTCCCTCCTCTCTCCTTCTCTCTCCTTTTCTCTCTCCTTCTCTTCTCTCTCTCATCCTTCTCTATCTCTCTTCTCTCTCTCTCTCTCTCTCTCTCCCCGTCTCCCTTTTCTCTCTCTCTTCTTCTTTTCCTCTCTCTCTTTTTCCCCTCTCTCTCTTCTCTCTCTCTCCCCTCTTTCTCTCTCTCTCCCGCCTCTCTCTTTCCTCTCTTCCTTTCTTTCTCTCCCCTTCTCTCTTCTCCCTCTCTCTCTCTTTCTTTTTCTCTCTCTTATCCTCCTTCACCCCCTCTCTCCTCTCCTTCACTCTCTCCTCCCCTCTCCTTCACTCTCTCTTCTCTTCCTCTCTCCTTTTCTCCTCCCTCTCTCTTTTTTTTTTTTTTTTTATCTTCTTCTTCCCTTTACTTCTTCTCTTTCTTCTTCATCTTCTTTTCTTTTCTTTTTTTCTTTTATATATATTATATTATATATATTATATAATATTATTATTATTTATTATTTTTATTATTATTTTTATTTCTACTATTATATTATATTTATCTTATTATAAATTTTTAATAAAATTATTTTATAATAATTATAATAAATAATATTTTATATATTATTAATAATATTATATAATTTTCAATAAAATATTTTTCTTTCATATTTTTTTCTTTTGATAGGGTAAATTTTTAAATTAAACCCCCATTATTTGTAGAGGGAAAAATAAAATTAAAACAAAAAGTAACTTAGATAAGGTTTTTTTAAATTATATAACCAATATTTTTATAAAAGACTATATAATAAAATAAGAAAAAAAAATTTTTAAATAAAAAATATATAAAATAAAAAAATAATGAACCAATAAATAAACAACATTTAAAGATAAGGTAAAATAAATAAAATAACAACAATATTTTAAATTAAAATAATAAAAAACATATAATAATAATAATAATGATAATAATAATAATAATAATAATAATAATAATAATAATAAAATTAATGAAAAATAATGATCCCAATAATAATATAACAACAATAATAACAGTGATAAGGATAATAATACTAATAACAATAACAACAGTAATAATGATAATATTAACAACAATTATAATAATAATGATGATGATTATCCACTATTGATAATAACAGTACTATTACTAATGATAATAACAATACTAATACTACTACTACTAATAAGTTATGATAATAATGATAGTAATAATGATAATTATAATAAAAAGAAACTAATAATGACAAGGATAATAATGAGGAAGAGAAAACTGGAATTCAGAAGGAAGAGGAAGTGTGAATCAGAGGAAACGGGAATTGAGAAGGAAACGGGAATTGAGAAGGAGAGGAGTGGATCCGAGGAAACGGGAATCAAGAAGGAAGAGGAAGTGGGAATCAGAGGAAACGGGAATTGAGAAGGAAACGGGAATTGAGAAGGAAGAGGAAGTGGGAATCAGAGGAAACGGGAAGTGAGAAGGAAGAGGAAGTGGGAATCAGAGGAAACGGGGAATTGAGAAGGAAGAGAAGGGGAATCAGAGGAGGAACGGGAATTGAGAAGAACCGGGAATTGAGAAGGAAGAGGACGTGGGAATCAGAGGAAACGGGAAGGGAAATCAGAGGAAACGGGAATCGAGAAGGAAGAGGAAGTGGGAATCAGAAGAAACGGGAATGAGAAGGAAACGGGAATGGAGAAGGAAAACGGGAATCGAAAAGAAGAGGAGTGGGAATCGAAGGAAACGGGAATTGAGAAGAAAGGGTAATTGAGACAGGAAGTAGTAAGTGGAATCAGAGGAAACGGGAATTGAGAAGGAAGAGGAAGTGGGAATCGGAGGAAACGGGAATTGAGAAGGAAGAGGAAGTGGGAATCGGAGGAAACGGGAATGAGTGAGGAAGAGGAAGTGGGAATCAGATGAAACGGGAATTGAGAAGGAAGAGGAAGTGGGAATCGGAGGAAACGGGACTTGAGAAGGAAGAGGAAGTGGGAATCAGAGGAAACGGGAATTGAGAAGGAAACGGGAATTGAGAAGACGAGACGGGAATTGAGGAGGAAACGGGAATTGAGAAGGAAACGGGAATTGAGAGGAAGAGGAAGTGGAATAGAGGAAAACGGGAATCGCGAAGGAAGAGGAAGTGGGAATAGAAGGAAACGGGAATGAGAAGGAAACGGGAATTGAGGAGGAAAACGGGAATTGAGAAGGAGAGGAAGGGGAATCGGAGGAAAACGGGAATTGAGAAGGAAACGGGAATGGAGAAGGAAGAGGAAGTGGGAATTCGAAGGAAACGGGAATTGAGAAGGAAGAGGAAGTGTGAATCAGAGGAAAACGGGAATTGAGAGGAGAGGAATGGGAATCAGAGGAAACGGAATCGAGAAGAAACGGGGAATTGAGAAGGAAGAGGAAGTGGGAATTGAAGGAAACGGGAATTGAGAAGGAAGAGGAAGTGTGAATCAGAGGAAACGGGAATTGAGAAGGAAACGGGAATTGAGAAGGAAACGGGAATTGAGAAGGAAACGGGAATTGAGAAGGAAGAGGAAGTGGGAATTCAGAGGGAAACGGGAATTGAGAAGGAAAACGGGAATGGAAGAAGAGGAAGTGGAATGAGAGGAAACGGGATTGAGACGGAAGACGGAAGTGGATCAGAGGAAACGGGAAATCGAGAAGGAAGAGAAGTGGAATCAGAGGGGAAACGGGAATTGAGAAGGAAACGGGAATTGAGAAGGAAGAGGAAGTGGGAATCAGAGGAAAACGGGAATTGAGAAGGAAGAGGAAGTGGGAATCAGAGGAAACGGGAATTGAGAAGGAAGAGGAAGTGGGAATCAGAGGAAACGGGAATTGAGAAGGAAACGGATGAGAAAAGGAAGAGGAAGTGGGAACAGAGGAAACGCGGAATGAGAAGGAAGAGAAGTGGAATCGAGGAAACGGAATTGAGAAGGAAACGGGAATTGAGAAGGAAGAGGAAGTGGGAATCGGAGGAAACGGGAATTGAGAAGGAAACGGGAATTGAGAAGGAAACGGGAAATGAGAAGGAAACGGGAATGAGAAGGAAGGGAAGTGGGAATAGAGGAAACGGCGAATTGAGAAGGAAACGGGAATTGAGAAAGGAAACGGGAATTGAGAAGGAAACGGAAGTGAGAAGGAAGAGGAAGTGGGGAATCAGAGGAAACGGGAATTGAGAAGGAAGAGGAAGTGGGAATCGGAGGAAACGGGAATTGAGAAGGAAACGGAATTGAGAAGGGAAACCGGGAATGAGAAGGAAAGAGGAAGTGGGAATAGAGGAAACGGGAATGAGAAGAAGAGGAAGTGGAATCGGAGGAACGGGAATTGAGAGGAAAGAAGTGGAATCGGAGGAACGGGAATGAGAGGAAGAGGAATTGGGGAGAAGGAAGAGGAATGGATCAGAGGAAACGGGAATTGAGAGGAAGAATAAGTGGGAATCAGAGGAAAACGGGAATTGAGAAGGAAACGGGAATTGAGAAGGAAACGGGAATTGAGAAGGAAGAGGAAGTGGGAATCGGAGGAAACGGGAATTGAGAAGGAAGAGGCAGTGGGAATCAGAGGAAACGGGAATTGAGAAGGAAGAACGGGAATTGAGAAGGAGGAGGTAGTGGGAATCGGAGTAAACGGGAATTGAGAAGGAAACGGAATTGAGAAGGAAGAGGAAGTGGGGAATCGGAGGAAACGGGAATGATAAGAAGAGGAAGTTGGGAATCAGAAGGAAAACGGGAATTGAGAAGGAAAACGGGGGAATGAGGAAGGAAACGGAATTGAGAAGGAAGAGGAAGTGGGAATCGGAGGAAACGGGAATTGAGAAGGAAGAGGAAGTGGGAATCAGAGGAAACGGGAATTGAGAAGGAAGAGGAAGTGGGAATCAGAGGAAACGGGAATTGAGAAGGAAGAGGAAGTGGGAATCAGAGGAAACGGGAATTGAGAAGGAAGAGGAAGTGGGAATCGAGGAAACGGGAATTGAGAAGGATAACGGGAATGGTGAAGGGAGAGGAAGGGGGACTCAGAGGAAACGGGAATGTGAGAAGGCAACGGGAATGAGAAGGAAGAAGGAAGTGGGAATCAGAGGAAACGGGAATTGAGAAGGAAGAGGAAGTGGGAATCAGAGGAAACGGGAATTGGAGAAGGAGTAGGGAAGTGGGAAGCGGAGGAAAACGGGAATTGAGAAGGAAGAGGAAGTGGGAATCAGAGGAAACGGGAATTGAGAAGGAAACGGGAATCGAGAAGGAAGAGGAAGTGGGAATCGGAGGAAACGGGAATCGAGAAGGAAACGGGAATTGAGAAGGAAACGGGAATTGAGAAGGAAGAGGAAGTGGGAATCAGAGGAAAAGGGAATTGAGAAGGAAACGGGAATTGAGAAGGAAAGAGGAAGTGGGAATCGAAGGAAACGGGAATTGAGAAGGAAACGGGAATTGAGAAGGAAAACGGGAATCGAGAAGGAATAGGAAGTGGGAATCAGAGGAAACGGGGAAATTGAGAAAGGAAACCGGGAATGAGAAGGAAGAGGAAGTGTGAATCGGAGGAAACGGGAATTGAGAAGGAAGAGGAAGTGGGAATCGGAGGAAACGGGAATTGAGAAGGAAAACGGGAATTGAGAAGGAAGAGGAAGTGGGAATCGGAGGAAACGGGAATTGAGAAGGAAACGGGAATTGAGAAGGAAGAGGAAGTGGGAATCGGAGGAAACGGGAATTCCGTGGGAAAATGCTGCGGGAATTCAGAGGAATGAGGAAGCGGGCAAGAAGGCCTCGGCAACGCAAACTGAGTGGGTGGCAGCCATCAGTGGCGGCGAGTATGCAGTGGGAAAGGAGGATGTCACCAAAACGCGAGCAATATAGAATAGGCTTCATGCAAAATTGTCGCACCGCAATATACACACGTTGGACATATCCCATGAGCCACATCAATCTGTATGATGACGCATTAAATGAATATGGAATTTAAAGAAGGGAATTCCCAACTCTCCCTGGGCTAAATCCCGCCAGGAGGTAAGAACTGAAGTTCGTAAAATGTCTAAACCAAAATGAAAATCTCCAACAACAGAGCGTCTCTCAGATATGTCTGAAATCTACCGACACAATTTTCAACCGATGCTGAAGCCGTTATCTTATTCCATGCTCTCTGTTCAAAAATTGACAGAGAAAACCCAATCAGGGAAATGTAACGCTATGAGTATGTAGGATCATAAAAAAAGGATTGCGCTAAAGAAGACTGGTGTTTGGGAGCGACATCCAAATTTATATTACGTCCTTCCCGGTATTACACGGTGAATAGACCTGTATTGTTGAGTCCTTCCTCCGTCAAGAATCTATTGTCCATTCATCGAACTCGAAGCCATGAACATCCCTGAACAGTTGGTTGACTTAGGCTAAAGTTTATACAATACATTCTTGCATGTAAATATGTATGTATGTATGTATATATATGTATATATTATATGATAATATTATATCATATATATATATAATATATATTATATATATATTACCTTATATATATATAATATATATAATATTATAATATAATATAATATATATATATAGTGTGTGTGTGTGTGTGTGGTGGTGTTGTGTGTGTTGTGTTGTGTGTGGAGTGTATAAATATTATATGTATATATATATATATATATATATATATATATATATATATAAATATATATATATATATATTGTTACGCCG
>NW_023653444.1:0-4921 GCF_015228065.2 Penaeus monodon
TGGACTTTAAAAATATATTATTATTATTATTATTATTTTATTATTATTATTATTATTATTACTATTATTATTATTTTCTTTCATTCATTTTCCTTTTTAAATTTCTTCGCTCAAACCACTGCCTGCCATGAACATCCCCTCCTGTAGCCCGCCCTCACCCCCCTCGCACTCCGTCACGGGCAAGAGGTGTCCACGCCCCCCTTTCTCGAGCGGCCGCCCGGGTTTCAGCTCCCACCGCTACGCAGCCTCAAGTCCCGTGCCAGCTGGGATCTAGACCCGTACCCCTGAGGAACCATCCAAATATGCCGTCACTTGATTCACTTGCTCGGGGCCGCCTGTCGCAAAGGTCCAATGAGACGGGGAGTTATTTTTTTTAACCATTTATGGGAAAATTTGTGTATTTTATATATATATATATTATATATATATATATGATATATATATATTAATATATATTATATGTGTTGTGTGTGTGTGTGTGTGTGTGTGTGTGTGTGTGTGTTGTGTGTGTGTGTGTGTGTGTATGTTGTGTGTGGGGTGTGTGTGACGCAAAATCAATATCTAATAAGAGCTGTAATCATAACAGAAACCAGGCAAGTGAAGCCTCACCCAAGACGCATCCCTGGTTGGCGATGAGGGAGCGAACGAACCGCAGACAGGACCTCCCGAACCCACTTTTATCGGGTCTTGTGACACATCGAGGGCTGGCGTCGCGTCCCCCCGTCGGGAAGTGGAAGTTCGAACCCATTCATGCAGCCCCAAATGGTTTTGTCTCTTCGTCTATTAAGGTAGGAGGAGAAAAGGGATTCCAACAGGCGTCTGAGTAGGAGAGAAGCAGATCGGAAAGTGGGGTTTTTATTCTGTGTGTGAAACAGTGTTGGTAAAGTTTTTAGTTCACTGTTTCTGATTCGCTCGTTGTCTTGGTCCCTAATCTTCTTCCTTTGTATAACGAAGATCATCTTTGGAAAGTTAGAAGTTAAATATACTAATATAAAATAAATATACAGGGGATATTCGGGACATGATCGCCACCGATCAGGTACGAAGAAGCATTAGAGTATCTATTTTGCACAAACATCACCTTCGTTTTTCATCTTAGTATGAGCTTCTCCTGTTCCTGTTGATGATGAACGAGAAAGTTTAAATATATTAAAAACAAAAATTATGAAAGACAAGAACAACGTACCCATCGTTCCCACGCTGCCTCGGAGTGTGGACATATTCAGATCGGTGAACTGGCCCCAAATGCATGAACCCTGAGGGGTTATGAGGCTGTTCCTGGGTCGCGCTCGACCTTCTGCAAAATGGGACTCACTGTCCGGAGGAGGTAGCTTCCCTTTTCTTCGGAGCGGTTAGTGGCCCCCGCATGGGGTCTAAAACCTACATGAGTGGAAAGACAGACACACATATGTAAGCACAGATATAGATGCAGGTATGTATAAACTGAGGTTTTTGTATCTCCCTTTCTGTATGTAATTTGTATCAGATTGATTATGCTGGTATTCTAATCAGTTTTTCCCATTTTATAATACTACTCTAAAGTAACTTCAACATTGTGAGTGTACTTTATATTCCTGTTTCGATGTATCAAAGTAAAACCCTACCTACCCCTAACTGAAACAGCATAGGAATGCAAATGCGCACTGTTAGATATCTTGCCCTCCTATATTTTTATAATATTTTCGGTATCCAACCGCTGCCACACAAAACGTGTGTATGGCGAGAAATGCAATTCACACACAAAGTAATTTTTCTTTTACACGGATAGACATATGAAGAAAGCAAGCATGGCGATTTAATGTCCATGAGATAGAAAGAGAAAGCGTATAATTGCAGACGCAAAAGGAATTATCCGGCAATGTGATATACGTGCTGAGAACATAATACCTAAGTCACTGCAATGCATTACAAGAAAACATCAAATATCAAACAGACCAGGCGCTGACAGTAGCACCTTGATCACAATGATCATAACTCAAAAAGCATAGTGAAAGTGTAATATGCCTATATAGAATAGTAATAAACATATAGCAAAATTTCTGTATACATGTACAGAAATTTGTTTACTGCCATATCATGCACAATACAGACTGGCTCCACGAAGGCAAACCCTTACCGTCATCATAGCTGGGTCGAGAACCTCCTGAAGGGAATCATAGCCGCCCCCCACTTCGGGTTGGCCAGGTTGTTGCAGAGAGCCGTCGATGGGCGTTAGGGGAGAGCGGGCGAGCAGGAGAGCGTCGGGGGCTCAACCAGGTCGCATCCAGCCAGCTTCTCCACGCGGAGCTGACACTCCTCTGGCGAGAGTCCTACGCTCTGTCTGGCCAGGAAGTCTCTCGTGGTCCTCAGGTGAGATCCGATTACTGTCGACGAGGGGCACTTGAGGAGGCGGTCGCAACCTTAAAGCCCTTTTTTTTGCCATTTCAGTATCGTATGGTCTTTATTTACACACTGTGAAGACCATCCATTAAACATCTCAAATGTATATCAAATTTAAATTTTTAGGTCCCTACCCCGGTCAAACGCCTTTCTCTAAACTTAAAGAAAATTTTTAAAAAAATCCTCCCTTTCCCAAAAAAAAAAAAAATGTAAAAAGAAAACAGGGAAAGGGATTGATTCTGATGGGGCCCAGTTTAAACCGTCCATCCTTCGCTCCGTTTTCCATTCTCCCGAGCTTTTTTTCTACCTTGCCCTTCCCTTTTTTCCCTCGCCCATCGTCTTTTCCTCCGTTTTCCCCCCCTGTTTCCCCCTCCCCCTTTCCCTTTCTCCCTCTCCCCCCCCTTTGTTAAAAAAAACATCGTATTTAGCTAATGATTATTAGTACATTTTAGCAGGAATAAAGTATTGGGGTTTAATTTATCATTATATTAGTGTCTATCCGTCGCGTTTTTTTGAATTCTTTCCTTTTGTTTTTTTTCTTTACATTAATTTTTTCATTTCTAAGGGATTCTATCTACTCACCCAGAGAGCTGAATTCAAAACAAAAAATATAATTCCAAAATGTTTATAAAAAAATAAAAAAAGCAATTTTAACTAAAAAAAATAGTCCAAATCTTTCGCCATTTCCCTTTGAACTTTAGAAGAGTCGTCCCGTGCACTTGGGTTGCCCCCGTTTCCTCCGGTTCTGCCTTTTTGGAAAACGCCGAAGAAAAACTGAGGGCGAAAAAATCTGGCGAAAAAGGGCGGAAGTAGGAGGAGGGGGGGAAAATAGGAGGAGAAAGTGGGGAAAAAAAGTAGGAGGAAAAGAAAAAGGAAATGGGAAAAAAAAAATTTGATTTTGGGAGAAAACAGCAAAGGAGGGGAAAGGGAAATAAGCGGGGGTAGGGTGATTCAAAGGGAAAGGAAGCTGTGTTGAAAGAAAAGTAAGGAAAGGCCATTTGAGCGACCAAGGTAGTGGGGGGTAGGCGAGAAATTTGGGCCGGGAAAAATTTTGGGGGGTTTGGAAAGTCTACGAAGGGAACAAAAAAGGAGAAAAAAGGGGAGGAAAGGAATGGGTGACACAGGGAGAAAAAAATTCCTCTGGCTGGAAAAAAGAATCAATAAAAAAAGGGCGAGAGGTGCAAAAAAAGAATTTTCCGTCACAGGGAAAACCCTGTCCGAAAAAAAAGAAAAAAAAATGGAAATAAAAAAGTTAAATATGATACTCACACATAGATATATTGATTAAGAAGGCAATGTGAACCCCCAAAATTTTTGCCTAAATACAAAAGGGACGCACCCCAAAAAAACAAAAAACCCAAAACATACGTACACGCATCACCACGCACACACAAAGCACACACATGGCGCCCCACACACACACACACAAAAAAACCCCAAAAAAAAAAAACCCCCAACCCCCCACCCCACACACCCACACACCACCCCCACACAACATCCAACCACCCACCCCACACCACACACACCCCACCCCACACACACACACACCACCCACACCACACAAACCCCACCAACACACACACACACATAAAACACATATATATATATATTTTAATATAATATATATATTTATATAAATATTATATAAACATATATTTATATATATTATATAATTTTATATATAATATAATAATATATATATGTATATATAATATATAATATAATTATTTTTATATATTTTATTGTTGGGGTGTGTTTTGTGTGGGGGTTGTGTGGTGTTTTGGGGTGTGTTGTTGTGGGGTGTGGGGTGTGTGTTGGGGTGTGTGTTATGTGTTTTGTGTTGTGTTGTGTGTGTGTGTATACAATATATCATATATATATATATATGGGGATATAAAATTATATATATAAATTTTAATTTTTATAAAAAATTTTATATATTTTTTAAAAATAATTTGTATAATTGTGTATATATACTACATTTAAAATATATATAAATAATATTATATTAATATATATAATTTTTATATATATATATATATACCATATATAAAATATATTGTTTAAATTGTGTTTATATATCCCCCACACCAACACCAAAAAAACCCCCACACCACACAACACACACACACACCCCCACCCCAAACACACACACATATAAAATATATATAAAATATATAAAAATTTTATATATATATAATTTATTTTATTATATATATTTAATTTTATATTAAATATTATATATATATATATATATATAAATAAATATATATATTTTATTTTATATATATTATTTTATTTTAAAATATTTCTATATTTATTATTATAATTTGTTATATTAATATATATATATTTTTATAAGGGTATTAAAATATAAAATATGAAAATTTTATATATAATATCATATATATATATATATATATTGGAAAATATATATATATATATTCCCTAAAATAAAATATATAATTTTATTATATATATTATATTATTATATATTAATATTTTTATAATAATTACATATATAATATTTTAAAAATTATAA
>NW_023653445.1:0-2500 GCF_015228065.2 Penaeus monodon
CAAAGAACCCGCTACAACTATTACCCAAGCTTTACCTTGCATGCTGGATTAAGCCCTGGTTCCTTTTTCTTCTCCTAAAATTCATTTTCCTTGATGGGTGGTGGCGTGAGAGGTGAAAGAACTGCTTATTTTATGACAACACTTACCAAACCTCCCACAAGAAGATATATAAATATTGTCGCACCATGCAAGGCCAGACTACGGTAGTCACTCTGAGCCATACATGGCTTCTAGTAGCAAGAGAAAATGAAAAGCACAGATTGACCCTGTGAGACCTGCTGCTAAAATGGACACAGCTTCAGCCAAAATATATCTGACCACGAGATTGTCCAGCAGATGGACTCTCGTGGTGGCCTCTCCAAGCCAGCAGGCAAATCAGAGAGATCTCTGAGTAACCCTCAGATGTCCTCATTGACTGAGATTGGGGAACAAGCTGAACCATCTGAAACAGCTGCTGCTCTCACGACCACAGCCTAGAATTTAAGCCAAAAGGGCGGTCCGAAACGACCCAGGCCGGAGACAGACTCTGAGGGTGAGTCTGAACCCCCTAGGTGTTTCCCACACTTTAAGGTTCCCTCTAAACCTGAAGGCTTCGACAATGCCAATCAACTGTTAAGGGTATTGGAGATGCAGCGAAAAATCTGGTTGTCAGTCCGGTTGCCAGGCCATGATTATTATGCCCAAAGACCAAGCTACTCTTAAATTTCCTTCAGGAAACTAAGGAGCTTAATGATGGGAGGAAAGTATGTCTCTCGCCACTGAATTCCGACGATAGGAGAGTCAAGATGGTGCTGCTTGGCTTCTCGCTATCCTTTGATGTGAATGTGATCACATCATACCCACAGGTCGTGGGCGCTTCCTGAATGTTAAAAGGGAAGAGCCCAACCAGGCAAGTCCTGGTGATCTCTAAAGGAGCCCCAATCACTACCCTTGATCTGGGTAACTGGGGCTCCTTCAGCCTAAGAACATATGTCCCAGAGCCACTTTGGTGCTTTAAGTGCCAAAGATACGGTCACCACCAGGCTACCTGCAAGGCCAAGGCTAAATGTGGTGTCTGTAGGAAAGCACACAACACCAAGGTGTGCCTGAAGGCACACGAGGAAGGCCAAAGGGGCACAGAAGCCAAATGTCCCAACTGTGCCAAGGAGCATCACGCCTGGACCCTGGCTTGCTCTGCCAGGAAAAAAGCCCTCAGGCGACAAAAGGTTGCCAAAAAGCGACCAGACTTCCTGACCGCCTAAGAGGAAGAAAACCCCTCCACAGCCAACACTAGATATCTCCAATAAAAATGAGTTTCTAACCATTTCTAAAATGCAAAAAAAGAACCACAGGAATAAAGGTTCAAAGAGCACTGTGAAAGCCTCCCCAAGAGATGATAATCTCCTCTTTGACGAGGAAGATATGATTCTCCTGTTGACTGCTGTAGTTACTGAAGTAGCAACAGCTTTGGGGAGGAGGCGGAGAAGACGGTCACGGTCGCCATGACGGCAGTGAATCAGAGTGTTGCAGTCCTGAGAGGGAGGAAGTTGGACAGAGCCAAAGCAGCCACAGCCTCACCCCAGGACGAAACTCTTCTCTCCAACCCAACCCTGACCACGCCCTCACAGGCAGAGCCAGAACAGGTTGAATCCGTGCAGCCAGAACAAGCTGCCCTTACTCAAGTAAAGTCAGCAAAGAGAAAAGATACACAGACAAAGCCTGAAGTGAGAAAAGCCAAACTCTCAAAGGTCAGAGCTACCAAAGGCTCTCCACTTCCAGTGACCCATGGTTAGCCTGATGAATAGCCCAAAACTAGATGAAGATCCCTCAACCAGCAAGGACTTCACAATGGAGTTGTCAAACTCAACTGACACAACTGGCTCTTAACCGAATACAACACGCCTCTGATGTAACTATCACCAAGTAACATCATGTCATAATCTAAGCATACTACAGTGAAACATCTATGGCCTTAATACAAAGAATGCCATCCTCCACGCAATAGTGCGATCAAGGAACATTGACATTGCCATGCTCCAAGGGACATTAATAGAGGGGACTTCACTTCTCAGGGTTTCAAATCTTCATGCACAGACGTGGTCAGAGCAACAATCCCTTGCTCTGCAATAGCCATTGCACTGCACTATGGAGAGGATATTGAAGAAGAGAATAGATCTCCTCAGTGTAAGGCAGACTGAGGACGGGAGGTGAGGAGTCTCTTTAAAAGAAGATTCGTGGTAGAAGGTGCTCCGTGCCCTGGATAACGCGATGTCGAGAACATGACGAGGGTAGCCCTGTTTGGAGAACGAACGATGCAGGAAGTCGGTCTCTCCATCCAACTACTGGGGGTCAAAAATGCGGAGGAACAGCGAGGTAGCAAAACCTCTCTTTACATAGAGAGGATGGTATGTGAAGTGTATGTGAATACCACTATGCATAGGCTTCCTGTATATGGAGAAAGAGAAGTGGTCAACAGAGTGATGAACTAGGATGTCCTAGAAAGGGAGCTTGTTGTCAACCT
>NW_023653446.1:0-4919 GCF_015228065.2 Penaeus monodon
ATGTTTCTAAAAAAAATAAAAATTTTATCTGAAATTGCCGGAAATTTAAAAAATTTAAAGGGGGTTAAAAGAAAAAAATATACATAAAACAATAAAAAACACTAAAAAAGGGGGAAACATAAAAATAAATTTAAAATAGACGAAAAAAATTTTTTCCGTGGCAGCTGGGGGGGTTTGGCCCCAAAAGCCCGTTGAAAAATTTTTCCCTTTTTGCCTTGCCCGTCGCCATCTTGGCGCCATCTTTTTACCCGTACTACGGGGGCGACCCTTTGACTTATCCCTGCAGGGCCTCGGGGGGAAGGACGTCGTTGCCTCGATTCCTTGGGCCAAATCCCCAAAAAAATGCTAAAAATGCCGGCGTCCCCACCTCCCCCTGCGCGCCTCCGTCAGGGGGCCTTCTGCAGCGCGCCGTCAGCGTCCCCGTCGGGATCCTCACCCCCTGGTCCAACTTTAATATTGGTCGCGGGACATTTGTGGGGTTTAGGATGATCGAGCGGGTGTGGGTTGCCAAAAGGGCGTAGGAGCGGCAGCTCCTACAATATACACCAACACACACACACACAAAACACAAACACAACCACACACAAAACACACAAACACATATATATATATATAATTATATATTTTATATAAATATATAATATATATTATATTGCCAAAACAAGACCGGGTTTCCGACTGCAACGACCCCCAAACTACAAACTATCGACTTTAGAATAAACTAAAAAAAGATGGACGCCCAACCCCCTCTAAACCGACTAAAAAAACTTTTTGATAAATTCAAAATTACAGTGTCAAACAAATTTGAAATACTCAATCATTGAAAGTTTTAAAAACCAATGAGTTTTGGGAAGAAGGAAAAAAACCCCTTGGCCGTTTTAAAAACTATCCCCAAAAAAAAAAAGAAAAATTCCCCTATATCTGAAAAAACACTAAGTGAAATTGAAACAAAAATGCCTAAAAAAAAAAGGTAACAATATCCTTAAAAAAAGTAATTTAAAAAAAACAAAATAAAAAAATTCAAAGATTATTGCGACAAGATAGGGAAAAATATTTAAATGACATTGCCAGAAAATTGAAAAATGTTCTTAAATAAGACAACAAAAAGAACTCTCCCAAAGGAGTCGAAATCACACGAAAATTTAAACCTACAAGGACACTATCAAAACGTGTGGACTTTTTTTTATGAAGGGAAAAAGAAGTCAAGATAGATGGAATCAAATTGTTCCAACTTATAAAAAAAGAATAAAGATCTAACAGAAAATTAATTAGCCCCTCATGACAACGAAGATGAACCACCGCCACTGCTAGACAATTTAAAACCCCCAAAGAAGAAAAGAATAAAAGAGCCCCGGAAAGAAAAAAAACAACAAACAAAATTAAGAATGCTGGCAATTTTGGAATTTTCTTCACGGCTCTTAAAAAAAATAGGGAAATGAAAAAAAGGGACAGGGGACTGGGAAAAAACATCTTTCCCCCATACCAAAAAAAAAGGGCCAAACCCCCAATGCAACAATAATAGGACAATTGCTTTAAATAAGTCACAGCAGAAATTTTTTGTTGAAATTTTTGCTGAAAAAATAAAGTTAAAGTTAAGAGGGGAAATTTTGCGACGAACAAGCAGGTTTTCCCCCTGGAAAAGGTCCCAAAAACCAGATTCAAATTTTAAAAATTTGTCTAGAGAAAACAGAAAACAAAAAAGCCCTATACCGGGTTTTTTCTCGATTATGTGAAAGCTTTTGAACTTTTGACACATATCCTCGGGATAACATGTACGATATAATTTCCAAAACACATCCCAACAAAATAAAAGCTGTATACCAACAACAAGCGCTGTAAGACCATTTTAGGGTTCAGAATTTCGAAGTAAAAAACATGGATAACGGGGTTGCTTTTCTGTCTCCGCACCTTTTTAATATATATTCTGAAACAATTTTGAGAGGGGCCTAGAGAATTTTGAAGGAAAGTGGATGTTGGGGATAAAAATATCAAATCTGATGTCGCCGGATATAGTTTTGATTGCCAAGTAAACACTGAAATCAACAATACTAGATAAAATTAGAGAAGCAAGCGAAAAAAGGCTGGGTTGTTTCTAATGCCCAAAAAACAAGATATGAAGATTTAAAGATAACGGCATGAACAAAGTGAACATGTTCAATCAATGATTGATTTTGGAAAATGTGAAAGAGTTCACTTATCTTTGGAGCTGTTTTAACTAATACATATGGGTTTACCCGGGATAAAAGAAGAAAAACCTTTTCCAAAAACGCCACAATTTCTCTCAATAACACTGGGAAAATTGCTGACAGGGATGGTGATAGGAAACAGAGGAAAAGGCAAACCCAAATAAGACTGAGCGACAATATAAAGAATTTCGGGCTGTCGATGGGCAAGGGGAAAAAAAAGCGTAAGATCGAGTTTTGTGGCGAGGATGGGGGAGAGGTCCAGGCCTCAAACTGGCATACCGTTATTGAGATGATATATATATATATTATATTTTAATATATAATTTATATATTATATTTTTTATATAAAATGTATGTATACACACACACACACACACACACACACCACACACCAAAACCACACACACCACACACACACACCACACACACACACACACCCAACCGCAACACACATACACAACACACAACCTACACCACACAGACAACACCACACACCAACACACACACACACAACCCACACACACACCCACACAAAAACCCCACACCACCAAACACACAAACCCCACACACAACCACACACACACACCCAATATATTTTTAATAATATAATATTATAATATATATATTAATATAAAATAATAAAAAATATATTAGATATAATATTATATATTAATATAATATATATTATATATATAAAATTTAAAATTTAAAAAAGAGAAAAGAGGGAGGGGAGATACCTATATCATATATATATATATTAAAATATATTTTATATTTTAAAAATATATATTTTAAATTTTTAATATATTATTATTTATCTTTTTTATATAATGTACAGACCTTCACACCTCCACACACACACACACACACACACACACACCACACAAAACACACACCACACACAACACACACCACAACACACACACACCACAACACACCAATAACCACCACACACCCGCCCCACAAAACACGCCCCACACACCACACACAAACACACACACCACCACACACACACACCACACACACACACACACACACACACACACACAATATTTAAAATATTAATATATAATATATTAAATTTTATATAAATATATAATATAAAATATAATAAAAACCCCACCAACAAAATATGCTTCTTTAAAACCATATATTTCCTGGGATATAAAGTCTATTCTATCTTATAATAATTATATTATAATAATATATTATATATATATATATATTATATATAGATATATTAATAAAAATATATAATATTAATAAATATTAATATATAAATTAAAATATAAATTTTAAAAAATTATATATTATAATACATATATTAATATAATTATATAAATATATAAAATTTAATTTTTTATTATTAATTAATATACTAATTAAAAATATATATATACTTTATAAAAATTTTCATTTTTTTATACATTATATATGACATTTTTACTTATATTTATTATACCTAAAAAACAATTATGTATTTAATATGTGTGTGTGTATGAAGGTTTTTATATATTGCATTTTTTATAATATAAATATATATATATATTAAATTAAAATATTAATATTTAATTTAAAATATATATATAAATAAATATAATATTAAAAAAAAATAAATTATTAGACAAAATTTTTATTTAAAAATATATATATAATATTAAAATTAATATATATAAAAAATATTAATAATATGAAATATAAAATTAATTTAAAAATATTTATAATATTATATTTATATTTAAAATATTGAACCCCCACCCCACCCACACACACACCACACAAAACACACCACATACATACCTACAAAAAAAATATAATTTTATATTTTATTAATATATATATATATTTTATAAATTTTAAAGCATTATTTTATTTATATATTTAAATATTATTTCACTACTACATAACATAATTTTTATATAAATTTTATATATTTTTATAATAAAAATTATTAAAATAAATTTTTCTATATATTATAATTTTATTATATAATATTATAATATAATATATATTATATTTCTATAATATAATTAATAAAATTATATATTATAATTTTATATATATAATTTTTTAATCTTTATATATTTATAAAATTATTATATATTGTATAATAGATTTATAATATATTATATTTAATATATATATTATTTAATTATTATATTTATATATATATTATATATATATATTCAAAATGATTTATTTAATAAATTATTATATATATATTATATTTATAAATTTTATATTATATTTTTTAAATAAAAATTAAATATTATATATATATATATATTAAAAAAAATTTTTTTTTTTTTATTTTATTTTATATATACCATATATATAATAAAAAAAATAACAAATACAACACTTTTTAAAAAAAAAACACACAACACCCACAAAACCCCAAAACACACACACACCCCCCACACCAAAACCCCCCCACACCCCAAACACCACAAACAAACAACACACCACACACACCAACCAACACACCCCAAAAACCACCAACACACACACCCACCCACACACCCCCCAAAAAAACCAACAAAAAAAACAAAAAATTAAAAAAAAAAAAATTTTAAAAAACAAAAGTTTTTAAAAAAAAAAGGGGAACTCCAAGTTGTTTTTTATGGTTTTTTGGGGGGGGAAATTTAAAAATTTTTTTAAATTTTTTTTTTTCCCCCCCCCCCGAATTTTTTTCCCCTTTCCCCCCCTTTTTTTTTTTTTTTTTGAAAGGAA
>NW_023653447.1:0-4919 GCF_015228065.2 Penaeus monodon
TTTTTTTTTTTTTTTTTTCTTTCTTTTAAAAAAATTTTTCAATTAAAATATATAATACAATTTATTATATAATCAATTTATATTATTATTTGTCACACCCTCAACAAATTTCACAAATCTGCGCACACACACACACACACACACACACAACACGAACCACAACACACACACACACACGAACAAACACACCAACACACACACACAGCACACACCAACACACACACCACACCACACACACACACCCACACCACCATCACGCCACACACACATACACCCCACACCCACACACCTCACCACATACATACAACAAACATGTGATATATATATATATATAATATATATATATATATATATATATTATCTATATATATTATACATATACCTATAAACATATAATATACATAATATATAATATAACAACAAAATATAATACAATAAATATATACATATAAATATATCTATCTAATATAAATATATAATATACTATATCTATATATATATATATATATTTTAATACACAACACACACAACACACACATTATAATATATATATTATATATATATATAATATATATATATATATATAGATATAATATAATATAATATAATATATACATTATGTTATAATATATATATATATATAATTATATATATATAATTATATTATATATATATATATATATATATATATATACTATATATATATATATTATAATATTTTATATATATATATTATATTATATATATATATATACATATATATAATATATATATATAATTATATAATATATAATATAATATATATATATATATATATTTTATGGAGACGCGTATATAAGGAAACCCACATCGAACGAACACTCCCCCACCCATCACCTCTGAAGCAATGATATCAAGCCACATAGTTTGGCAAACAGACCAAGTCTGGTTTAATACAGGTTAACCAGTAGAACATTTACCACAACACTTAAATAAAGACAGGAGATCAACCCCGAACACCACTAAATTACACCCTCTTTTCCCATCATCGAGTCTTTTTCCCCCTACCCCTGATCGCCATCCCTGGTCCACGAAGCAATACAATGAGAGCGACTCCGATTTATGTCTATGGGCGCCTTGTCTTAGTTCTCCTTTACAAAACTTTGCTTCCAGATGGGCCTGTGTTAACGTACCTTCTTTAGTGGCCATGGAGGTAAGGGGTTTTCCTTTCTTTTTTCTTTTTTCTTTCTTTCTTTCTTTTTTTTCTAGAAGGGGAACTCTGCGGGGCAGTAGTTTAAGTGTTAGTGTAATTGTCACTCTTTTTGGCATTTTTATGTTTGTCTTCTCTTTGATACTATTGCTGTTTTTGGTACTATTGTTATCATTTTCATCATTATTGTAATCATCCTTTTTTATTATTATTCTATTGTCTATTAACCCGGAGTGAGTACTTAAAAAATCTAAAGGTAGTCAGGAAAGACTCCTTCATAGCAATCAAGGGAACCAGTATATCCGATACTTGTTTGTCTTCCTCATTTCCCTCTTTTTCTCTCTGATCGTTTGTCTGTCTGTCTCTTTTGCCCCTGTGTTTTTTCTGTCTCCTTATCTATCTCTCTAAGTTTCTCTGTTTATCCATCTGTCTCTCCCCACCCTTCCTCTCTACTAGGTTTTCTTCTCTCACTACTATTTTGTCTGTCTGTCTGTCTTTCCTGCCCCGTCCTATATCCCTTTTGTCTGTCTATTTGTCTCCTCTGACCCTCTCTCCCTCTCAGCCTTTGTTCTCTACTCTATCTATCTGTCTTCTTTAGGTTCTGTTTGTCTGTTCCCTACTGTCTGTCTCATCCCGTCCCCGGTCGTCTCTATGTCTCCCACTTCTGTCTGTTAGTCTATAGTTTCTGTCTGTCAATCTGTCACCTTCACTCATCCTCTCTCCCTGTTTCTCTCTCACTATATCTGTCTACCCTCTCCTCTGTCTACCCCTCTGGTCCGGGCGTCCACATGTTCTTGCTGTTATCTGTCTCCCCCCGAAACCCTCTCCCCTACTCCTGCCTCTGGTCTCCACCTGACTGGGCGGTTTGTCCGTCGGTTAGTTTTTCTGTCTGTCTCTGTATTTCCACCCGCTTTCTCTCTCTAAGGCCTCTCGCTCTAGCTGTTGTCTGGCTTAAGCTCCCCCCCCATTCTCTCTTCTTAGCCTGTAGTCACCTGAGCGGAAGGAAAAGTCGATATATTTGTCGCTATTTGTTGTTAAAAGAAAGAAAAAAAGAAAGTAATGGGGGAAGGGGGCGAGAGGAGAGGAGAGGAAGAGAATACATAAGAAAGGAGGGAGGGCGTGTGAAATTAGTGGTTGAGAAAGAACAGTTAGTAGGTTTGGAGGTTTACCGGGTGTGAGTGGAGGGATGGAGGGCCCCTGGGAGGAGGAAGGAAGGGGTGGGAGTCAGGAGGGTGTGACAGTTAGTGTAC
Organism: Penaeus monodon; assembly: GCF_015228065.2. NCBI lineage: Eukaryota > Metazoa > Arthropoda > Malacostraca > Decapoda > Penaeidae > Penaeus > Penaeus monodon. The sequence continues at coordinate 2,440 of NW_023653447.1, forward strand.
CTTATCTCTCAGCCTTTTTTGAAATATAATTTCCTTATTCTCTTTCATTCTTTTTTCCTCTGAATTCTTTCTTTCTATTTTTCCTGGTCTTTTGTTTTTAGTATGCTGAACTTTTTTTTTTTTTTTTTTTAACTTTAAGTTGTTACTTAACGTACGAAGCCCTTTATTGCCCCAACAGATTCTGATTCGAACCTTCGTCATCATTCACTCTTATATTTCCATAAATAATGATAGTAATAATGGTAATGCTAATATATTAACGATAACAATAACAAAACATTTTAAATAGGTAACAACTACCAAAACTCATCATCATAAATAATGATAAAAAAAAATGAACATTGATGACAAAATCAATTATAATAATAAAGGCAATAATGACGACGATAAGGCTAATATTAATTAAAATAATTATAACATTAGTAATGATGGCAATAATAACTACAGCAAAAAACAACGAAAATGATAATGAAATAGTACTACTACAAAAAATTATAACATTTATTATGAAAATATCAATTAGAGTACTAATAACCAAACATAAGAAATTTAATAACAGAAGATAGTAATAATGATAACAGTAATAACAAAAACAAACAAACAACAAACAAACAATAATTTTAAATAATGCTAATAATCATAATTATCATATTTTTGAAGATAATAACAATAATGATAAGATGATAATATGATAATAATAATTATTGTCTTATTGATAATGGTAATAATGATAACAATAATAATGATGATGAAAAAATAATATTCATCATGAAAATTTAGTAGTGATAAAGATGATGATGAAAAAATAATGTAATCCGGTTTTACGTCACGAACCCTTGCAAGGGGATAGGGACATGCCTTCTTTTGACAGGACGTTTTGGATTATCATGTGGAGCCGTTACCGCGAGTGGAAGGCAGCCTTTTAATCGATCCTCGTGTCAACTCCCGGGGCCGGTTAACACTGCACCATGCCCGGGCCCCCATAAAAATAATAAAGATAATAAAAGACTAATAAGATAAAATGATTATATAGAGATAACAAAAAAATAATAAAATAAAATAATGATAATAAAATTATAGATGATTTTATAATTGTGATGATAAAAAAACATTAAAAAAGATTAAAAATAATGTACTAACGCAATAAGGAGAAAGGATACTTACAGCGTTAATATAAATACTGATAATAAAAACGACAATGATAAAAACGATATGATGATATAAAAATAATGATAATAATGATAATATTATGATAACACATTTAAAAAATATAATAATAATAACATAATGTACTTAAATAATCTAACAACAAAAAATAAATGATCATAATAATGGGGGGTGCCTCATGCGCATGGTGATGTGAAACGATGGGGTGTAGCTAGACAGTGTTAAGTGCTTGCATGCCCTTTCTCGCTTGCAGCTTCCCCACTGGCTAGCCTAGTGCGAAAAAGGGAAACAGCTCTGATAAGCCTCCCTTGCCGTTTAAGCCTCTCCGTCTCGAGACTTTGCAAAGCTTTCCCCTGTGGCCCCCATGGATGCTGGGCACCTTACGGTCCCAGGCAAACTTTGGGGATTCGGAACAGTAGGAAGGCCCCAGGGGTATTGGAGACATGGCCAAAGATGTGGACAGCCTGGCTCCATACAACTCTGCCCTTATCCCCTTTTGGTAATTGGGCGGCTCGTGGGAGGTTTGGCTTTGCCAGCCCTCCTCTCCCCATAACCAATCAGCAATGACCCAAACAAAAGGATATGCCCATGGAAGGGTGTTGTCCCTCCACCAGCAAGTGAGTCAGGCTGTGGTCCCATTGGGAGGGCAAATATTGGGCACAGGATGGAACAAGGGGTTACTTGTCCCGTCTGCAACCCAGCAGGGGCTAAACTACGGGGAGGCTTGTGGGGCAAGGTCCCAGGGAACCCACAGGTTGGGCAGAGGGCCCTACTTTTACCTTTATTGGGGAGCATTGTGGGAGGGCAGATGTGGCATACACCCAGAGCACCACCGGTCGGTCCTGCAGCAGCGAGTGGTTACCTCTGATTTGAGGGAATTGGAGCGATTGGGAGTTGAGGTGGCCACCCTCTTGGAGTTGGGAAAAACCTGGCAGCACCACAATCAGTATGGGTGTACACCTACCACTGGTCGAGCTGTGGGAATGATCATCACCTTCAAGATTGATTGATTGATTATTTAAAATTATTGCCGCGTCAACAGCTAGGTCATTAGCGGGGAATACCTTGTTAAACAGAAATTAAAATGTTAAAACTTTAAAAATCTATCAATAGATATCTCTAAATAACAATAACAAATAAAAATCAAAGCATAAAATTAACTTAAGTGAAAATTTTTCATAAACATTGCTAACTAAATTTTATTAAAATATTTGTCTCCCTCAGAAACTAATAAGACCCTCTATGTCACAATCTCCACATAAAATTCTTCAGTGTTATGGGAAAAATGTTTGGTGGAAGTTGAATTTCAACTA
>NW_023653448.1:0-4919 GCF_015228065.2 Penaeus monodon
TTTAAAAATTTTTTCTTTTTTCCCCTAAACCTTCCCCGTTTTTTAAATTTTTGTAGCATAACTACGGGAAACCGTTATCTTTGGCCATAAATAAAGTCTTTAAAGACTGATTTTAGATGGGGATGATAATACATTTAGTTGTCTAAATTTTATCATTGCGGGTTTATTGTAAATAAGTCTGAGTCTTGTGTGCACATATACACAACAGTGCACCTAGTATTAACATGTATACATATTTTATACACACATAACGCACACTTTCACATACACAAGGGTTGCAATACATACATGAAATAAACACCAGACATACACAACACAACACATAACGGTTTGAAAACACACACAAACACCGAACATACACCAACACACATGCACATACATTACACATGGGATTGCATTGTATAAATAAATTTACCACACAACGGGACGTACACCGCACGCACACAACAAAACCAACACAACACGAACACAAAACACACCACACAACAACCAGCACGCACCACGCACGCACCATCACCCCACGCCCCAACCGCACGCACCACACACACACGCACACACATAACCACGCACACGCCCAACAACACAAAACACACACACACACCCCCACACACCACACACACCACCACACACACACACACAACACACACACACACAATGCACATAACACACATGCATGCACACAACAAAACACAAAATTTCAAAACAACGCAAATATATATATGTTTATTTTAATAATTTTATATATATATATATTATATATATTTTTTTATATTTTATATATAATTTTATATATATTTTTTTTTTTTTTTTTTTTTTTTTTTTGTTTTTTTTTTTTTTTTTTTTTTGATAAAGGGTAAATGCCTTTTTTTCTTTTTTTTTATCTGATTTGTTCTTATTCATTTTGCATCATTTTATATCCTTAGCTGGTGCTATGAGGCTCGACGTGGAGATCACAGGAACTTCTTGTGTCGGCCGCCAGGCCACGTCGGCGAAAGGCGAGTCAGGGAGGGCACAGTCGCTTCCGACTGTGTGTGTGTGTGTTTTGTGTGGTATTTGGTGTACATGTGTGTGTGTGTGCGTGTGTTGTAGAGTGTGTGTGTTCTCTTGTGTGTGTGTGCGTGGTCTGGGGGTGCGTGTGTGTGTGGTGGTGTGTGCGTGCGTTGTGTGTGTGTATGGGTTGTGTGTGTGTGTGTGTGTGTGTGTGTGTGTGTTGTGTGTGTGTTTGGGGGTGTGTGTTTTTTGTGTGTGTGTGTATGTATGTGGGGGTGTATTTGTGTGGTATGGTTTTTTTGTGTATTGTGGGGGGGGCGTGTGTTTTATACGACACACACATACACACACACACAGCGCACACACACACAAAACACACACACACACACACACACACACACACACACACCACACACACCACCCCACACCACACACACACACACACACACACACACACACCACACAAACACACACACACACACACACCAAAACACATATATATATTTTACACACATATATGTTTTGTGTTGTGTGTGTTTATATATATATATGTTATATATATAATATAACCTTATATATAATTTATATTTTATTATATATATATATATATATATTATAATATATATATATATATTTCTTTCTTTTTTAACGGTGGGTTTTCATGTCTGAGCCGCCGTGGTCACAGCACGATAACCCAATTGTAGTCTCATGTTGTGACGCTCTTGGAGTGAGTACGTGGTAGGGTCCCAGTTCCTTTCCACGGAGAGTGCCGGTGGTACCTTTTCGGAAATCATTCTCTCTATTTATAGGGGCTTGGGACCAGCACTTGACTTGGGCTGGCTTGGACCCCCAGTGGCTAGGTAGGCAATGGAGGTGAAGTTCCTTGCCCAAGGGAACAACGCGGCGGTCGGTAAATTCGAACCCTTGAATTCAGATTGCCGTCGTGACAGTCTTTGAGTCAGCGCTCTAAACCATTCGGCCACCGCGGCCTTGACGATCATGGGCCCTTCCATGATTTTTAAACTTAGCAATTTAGAGCGGTGGTTTGCCATTGCCTTCCGCCCGGTGTTTTTATCGAATCACCATCTCTATTTACCCGGCACTGACTTGAGCTGGTTTGGCACACCAGGGTAGGTAGCAATCAAGGTAAAGTTCCTTGCCCAAGGGAAACAACGCGCCGGCCGGTGACTCGAACCCTCGAACTCAGATTGCCGTCGTGGCAGTCTTGAGTTCGACGCTCTAACCATCGGCCACCGCGGCCCATACATACATCATCATCAATAACGGGATGCTCATGCTTGAGCAGCCGTGGACCTCTCCACCATCCTTCGCCACTAAACTCGATCTTACGCTTTTTCTTTCCACTTATACCATCGACAGCCCGCAAATATCTTTGATATTGTCGCTCAGTCTTTTCTTCGGTTTGGCCTCTTCCTCTGTTTCCTATCACCATCCCTGTCAAGCAAATTTTTCTCAATACTTTTACTTCTCATTACCATGACCAATAAACTTTAATTTCATATATATATATATATATATATATATATATATATATATTAATATTTTATATATATATATATATATATACATATATATACACATTTTTTTTTTCAACAGTAGGGTTTAATGCTTGAGCCGCCATGGTCACAGCAAAGATACTTAATTGTAGTTTTTTTTATGTTGTGATGCTCTTGGAGTGAGTACGTGGTAGGGTCCCCAGTTCCTTTCCACGGAGAGTGCCGTTTGGGACCTTTTTAGGTAATCATTCTCTCTATTTATCTGGGCTTGGGGCCAGCACTGACTTGGGCTGGCTTGGGGCCCCCAGTGGCTAGGTAGGCAATCGAGGTGAGTTCCTTGCCCAGGAATATTATATATATAAAAATAATATATATATATATATATTATATATATATTTTAATATATATATATATATGCCGCGTGGCCGAGTGATTAGAGCGTCGGACCCCAAGACTGGCACGACGGCAATCTGAGTTCGAGGGTTCGAGTCACCGGCCGGCGCGTTGTTGCCTTGGGCAAGGAATTCACCTCGTTTGCCTCCCTACCCACTGGGGGGGCCAAGCCAGCCAGTCGTGCTGTCCCAACCCCCGGGATAAAATAGAGTAATGATTCCCAAAAAAGGTAACATCCTCTGGAATAACATGGACGATATAAAGTTTCCAAAACACATCATCCATAATAAAACCCAGTATACCAAAAACAAGCAACTGTTAAGAACCCACTTAGGGTTAAAGAAGGTTCGAAGTCAAACAAGGGGGTCGACGGGGGGCATTCTGTCTCCCGACCTCTTTAACATATTTTTTTTCTTTTAACGGTAGGGTTTATGTTGAGCCGCCGTGGGCACAGCAGATCTTAAAAAGTATTTTCATGTTGTGATTCTTTTGGAGTGAGTACTGGTAGGGTCCCCCGTTTTTCCCCGGGGAGTGCGGGGGGGGTACCTTTTTGGTATCACTTTAAATATATTCTGAAAAAATTATGGAGGGCTCTGGGGAATTTGAAGGAACTGTAGATGTGGAGGGGTAAAAATACAAATCTAAAGGGACGCCCATGATATACTTATGATGCCAGCAGTATCACTGAACTACAAAGCTATAGATAAAGTTAGAGAAAAGGAAAAAGGTGGCTTGTTTCTTAATGCCAAGAAAAATAGTCATGAAGATTCAAAGATAACCGGCAATGAACAAAGTGAACAGTTACAATCAAGGAATGATTGTGGAAAATTAAAGAGTTCACTTTTTCTTTGGGGCTGTTTTAACTAATACATTATGAGATTTACCCCGGGGATAAAAAAAAAGAATTTCCCTTGCCAAAAACGCCCAGTTTCTCTCAATAACATTGGGAAAAATTAAACCCCGGACAAAGCTGAGGTTTTTGAATCATTAGTTTTCCCCAATGCATATCTGTAAAGAACCGTGGGACATCTTGAACAAAAGGGAAATGAAAAGTTTATTGGTCATGTTTTATGAGAAGTAAAAATATTGAGAAAAACTTTCGACAGGGGTGGTGATAGGAAACAGAGGGAAGAGGCAAACCGAAGAAAGACTGAGCGACAACATCAAAAGATATTTGGGGTTGTCGATGGGGAAAAATGGAAAGAAAAGCGCAAGACCGAGTTGAGGGCGAAGGATGGTGGAGAGTCCACGGCGCTAAACTGAGCATACCCTTTTTGATGATTGATGAGATGATTTTACTTGGGTTTTAATCTTGAACAAAAAAGGAAAAATAAAGTTTATTGGTCATGTGATGAGAAAATAAAAGTATTGAGAAAACTTTCTGAAAAAGGATTTAGGAAACAGAGGAGAGGGCAAACCCAAGACAAGACTGAGCGAAACATCAAAAAATATTTTCGGGTTGTCATGGTACAAATGGAAAGAAAAGCGCAAAAACCGAGTGAGTGGCGAAGGATGGGGAGAGGTCCACGGGTGCTAAACAGAGCATACCCTTTTTTGATGATTGTGAGATGAGTATTTTGTTGTACATCTGAAAAAAAGGAAACTAAAATTTTTGGTCATGTGATGGAAGTAAAAGTATTGAGAAAAAATTGCGGGGCAGGGATGGTATAGAAACAGGGAAGAGGCAAACCCAAGCAAGAAAACATCAAAAATATTTGCGGGTGACGATGTGTGTGTGTGTGTTGGTGTTGTGTGTGTGTGTTGTGGTGTGTGTCAGTGTGGTTCAGTGTACATGTGGTGCGTAATTTTTGTGGAAAGAAAAGCGCAGATCGAGTTTAGTGGCGAAGGAGGTGGAGAGGCCACGGCTGCTAAACATGAGATAGTTATTGATGATTGTGAGTAACGATCCGGTAGTGGGGTTCTGGTCCTAAGGTATGAGCCACTTCTTAACCCCATTACTCCAGGTACATTTCGACCGAGTGGAACAACTGTCGGGCCCCACTTAAAAAAAATAAAAAC